>NC_059206.1:40471387-40606387 GCF_020615455.1 Coregonus clupeaformis | reverse complement strand
ACTGAAAAATGTCACTCTCTTTGGAAGAGCAGGGATAGAATGCTGTCTGAAACCATAGAGAGCGCCTCATCTGACTTTTGATGATGGTTCGGCAGCCTCTGCTGCTCTTTTGGCATGGTGCGAGTGAAGCACGCCTCTGTTTCATGTGAGCCAGAGCAGTTCTTCCACTGTAGGGAGAAATGGTAATGCATGTTACTATACAAAACATTAAGGACACCTGCTCTTTCCATGATATAGACTGACCAGGTGAATCCAGGTCAAAGCTATGATCCCTTATTGATGTCACTTGTTAAATCCACTTCAATCAGTGTAGACGAAGGGGAGGAGACAAGTTAAAGAAGGATTTTTAAGCCTTGACACAATTGAGACATGGATTGTGAATGTGTGCCATTCATAGGGTGAATGAGCAAGACAAAAGATTGAAATGCCTTTGAACGGGGTAGTAGGTGCCAGGCACACCGGTCTGTGTCAAGAACTGCAACGCTGCTGGGTTTTTCATACACAACAGTTTTCCGTGTGTATCAAGAATGGTCTACCACCCAAAGGACATCCAGCCAACTTGACACAACTGTGGGAAGCATTGGAGTCAACATGGGCCAGCATCCATGTGGAACGCTTTTGATACCTTGTAGAGTCCATGCCCGATGAATTGAGGCTGTTCCGAGGGTGAAAGGGGGGAGGGGGGTGGGGGTTGTGTGCAACTCAATACAGTGCCTATGTTCCATTGTTGTCTGCTAAGCAAGTGCAGGTAGTCGCCAGGGGCCTTATATTACTGGAGGCTGTGTGCATTCACTAGTGGAAAGGATAGTTTACCTGAAACCCCATTGGGTTATCTGTCACTGTTGCATAAGTAAAATGTATGTAACATTTTTGCTTCAGTGTATTCGTTTGTTATAGTGTCCGGAGGTAAAGGTTTTCTCTGTGAATGACTGTAGTCAAGGTCTGAATGCGTGTGTGTGTGCGTGTGCATGTGTGTCCCTCTGGCTGTATGAGCTGTGTTAAAGTTGCACTTGCATGAAGCTCTAAGATGAACTCAGTGTACCATTAGCTCCCCCACCTGAGAGACTCAGAAGCCCCGTTTATACCTGGTTCAAACATGCGTCGGTTGTCCTGATCTTGTCCACATTCTGGTTGTTCCCACATTTGTCGACAGGTGTAGACAATCAAAAGCCGCATTGTGATCTGATTGTGATTAGATCTTCCTGACCACTTCCGGAGGTAGTCGAAGAGGCATCTTGTACGGATGTCCTTGAAGTGTAAACGAATCCTGACAACGAAAGCATATACATTTGGCAAATGTCACGGTTGTCCCGCCCTCTCACAAAAAGAACACCAGCCAGTTGAATTAAGATCATGGTCTTCATTAGAAACCAAGTGCCTATACTGGCATTGTCTTCGGATGCCACAGTCCAATACCGCATACAGCTAAAATTGGCATATAGAAATAAAGATATTTATGTAGAGATATTGTTCTGAATGAGAGAAAACTGGTTATCCTATTCCCACATCCAATCCCAGCACAAAATCAAACATTTGAAAACATTGTACAGAAAGACCAAGGAATGTAATATCAGAATTTAAACTGGACTACAAATGTATTGGGGATGCATGGGACAGACTATGAGGGAGTCACAGCAGAAGAGTGTAATGCATGACAAGTGTATGGCAAGGTATAAGGTGTAGGCCTAATTTTCCACCTGTAGATCTAGCCTGAATTAACAGTGGGCGGGAGGTGAATAGTTTAATTCAGGTACTGTATCAGATATGAAAATAATACAGTGCTATTATAATGCAATCCTTTTCAATTTTATTTTATTATATTCTGTGAATCTTTGAGCATTTTCCAACTATTAATACAGTGCAGAAGATGTCCAAACTGATGCGTACAGGCGCATAGCGTTCTGTAAGCTGAGTGAGGCCACTGTCCAATAAAATGTAGGCTACAATATGAAGGACTCTTAAGGCTACTTAAGGCCATAGTATTTGCTATACATGCGTGCTCCTTTGCACTTTTTATCGATTGCCGCTTTTATCCATGCATTTTCATAATTTGACCACGTGTCTTGCTATAGGTTATTACAGTGGTCACCAACCTTTTCTGATTCAAGATCACTTTCACAGTCAAAAAGCAAACCGAGATATACCGGTCAGATTTCATTTTTAATTTGTACATTAAGCTAATAAAAACAGTTCTGTAGGATTGAGGTTTATGCAGTAGGCCTAATACATTATCACAGCATATTGGCTATATGCCTGGCCTGCCAATATTGTTCTTCTCAGACCCTATTATATTGCAAAACTCGAGCTTTGATAACAAAATAGATCAGTTGTTGTAGCACTTGCGAGGCACAGCTGAGCATAAATCGAAATAATTTGCAAATAATTTGCTTTTTTATTTTACTGGACTGCAGTGGCGGCTCCTGAAAAAATTCTCAGGAGGGGCAATTTTTCTGATGATTTAGGTGACCTACACACATTTAAAAAAAGATATGTCCAGCAACAACATGAAGACAGGGGCAGCATATAAGTCAATACCAGAAGCATTTATTGACTGATCTCAAAAGTGTTGGCTTACCAGGGTTGGTGGAGCCCTCAGTTTCATCTTTGCCTCGCAAAGCTAACTCAAACACTCCGCAAAACTTCACACACTGGATTAGCCGGCTGAGGATGTGGCGGTTCTTGCTAATGTCGTAGTAAATATATTTGTTATAGTGAATATGGAATATGATATGTTGAGTAAAATGTTGTGCTAAGATCTATTTAGGTCAGGAGCTGGTTATAAGTTCTGTTCCTATCCAATAACAATGGACAAAAGGGTCCTATCTTGTCAGCCTTGTCAGCAGGTGGCCAAGGACAACACCCACGCCATAGGCCTCTCAGTTCTTCCAACTCACGAGTTCTTGCTCTGAGGACACACACACACACAAACACACACACACACACACACATCATCACTGTTAAACACACACACACACACACACACATCATCACTGTTAAACACACACACACACACACACAAAAATCCCCTCTCTTAGGCTGAACATTTGAAGACAGAGAACCCGACTCAGAGCCAATGCAACAGTGACAGTAGCCTGCAGGGGACCTCGCCCAACTCATCAGGACCAATCAGAAGATCAGAACTACTAGATTGAACCTACTTCATTTATTGCATAAAATGTCTGCACACAATGTTTCGGGGCTCTCTTCAGATAATAATAATAATAATAATAATAATAATATGCCATTTAGCAGACGCTTTTATCCAAAGCGACTTACAGTCATGCGTGCATACATTTTTGTGTATGGGTGGTCCCGGGGATCGAACCCACTACCTTGGCGTTACAAGCACCATGCTCTACCAGCTGAGCTACAGAAAGTGGATACTCATGGATGCGCATTGCAATTGTAAAATGTCAACACAATTGGAGACACCACGTCATTTTTGGAGACATGTTATTGACAGTAAACTATTGTAGATGCGACTGCTAACTAACTAAAACATTTTAGCTGGCTAGCTAATCATCTTAGCTAAATGTGGGGCAAACAATTCAGTTATTTACCGTTAATTTGAGGGATTGGGGTGAAAGAAATCGAGTTACATAGTGATACTTTACGATATACTGTATTGACAATATCGCAATATTTTAGCGCTAGTTGGCTGTACCTGCACCAAAACACCATTATTGTTCCTTCATAGCTTGTTCTCAATCTTTTCACATTGGGAGCCAATTTGTTTTCAGCACTTTTATTTCCATGACTGATCAAAACTCGTTCTCATGGCTTTCTGATCCCTCTGCAACAGACATATGGTGCGCAATAAAATCACAGTATCGAATCGCAATACGTATAGAATCATGAGACTCGCAATGCTGATGCATATATCTTATCGTGAGGTTCCTGGCAATTCCCAGCCCAAGTTCATTTGCCACAACAAATCTCTTCGCTAGCAAACGCGATGTCTTCTCCAAAACGGCAATGTGTCTCCAGCAATGTTTACTTTTTTTGACGTTCTATGGCATCTCCACTTTCCAAGCATATATGACCACATGTAATATTTTGGTAAGTGATGCAAATAGTGAACTATGTAGGGCCAGGATGTAAAATATATGTAGCTGCAGCAATTTCTCTTATCTGATATGGTAAGTAATGGGGCTTAATTTATAGCTCCCTAAGAGTTTGACGAACGGGTCCGTGAACGCGATTCCAGATATATTTACCTCTGAATAAACTGCCTTTATTACACCATATCCACATCCAGTAAACTTGTGATTATCAACACTAACCTCATCGTTGTGGCGGCGGACAGCTAGCCTGTATCCCTCGTCATCCAGTTGAGTGAGTGGCAATGTCTTTTTCGTTCAGACCAATTTTTGGAAAATCCTCGGGTGTAGGACTTTCCGCCTTTAGTAGAAACCTGTTGAATTATTACATTTGGTCTGGGAGGTCCTAATTGTTTCGTTGCCAATTTATCTTCATTTGTTCGCCGACAAAAAAGGAACTTCTTTCAAACAATCCACTCTTTTCTCAGTTACGTTCATGGTTACGTAACGTATGACGAAAGCGCGTAAGTGCAAGCCCACAGACACCCATTGAGATTGTATTGAAGGCTCTGAAATTTGAAAAAAATAGATTTTACATGGGAGTCTATGACAGAAGTTCTGGGCGATTTTCAATCTGACTGAAATCGCCCCAAAAAGGGGGGTGGAGCCATTTGAAGCACGACTTTAGCCTGATTCGACATTTAGTGGCAGTGTGGCACTGTGGCAGATCAGACGTATAGATTACAACACTGATAACTACTGTTGCCGTGATATAATTGATTAGAAAAAAAATCCCTTCCTTTTCCCGTTTGGCAGTGCGTCGCCCATATCGCCCTATTGAACAGGCCGTCCCTGCTGGACTGATGGTACCTGAATCTGATGGTCATGGTGCTTTCAAGACAACTGGGAACTCTGGAATAAAAACGAGGTCAACTCATGACGTCAGTGATCCTCAGGTCGGAAAGTCAGAGCTCTTGCCGCGTTCAAAACAACTGGGAACTCTGAAAAATGCAAGGTAAAATCATGACGTCAAATCAAATCAAATCAAATAGTATTTGCCACATGCTCCGAATACAACAGGTGTAGACAATACCGTGAAATGCTTACTTACAGCCCTTAACCAAAAATGCATTTATTTCTTAAGAAAAAGTCAAATAAAACAACAACAACAAAAAAGTGTTGAGAAAAAAAGAGCAGAAGTAAAATAAAATAACAGTAGGGAGGCTATATACAGGGGGGTACCGGTGCAGAGTCAATGTGCAGGGGCATCGGCTAGTTGAGGTAGTTGAGGTAATATGTACATGTGGGTAGAGTTAAAGTGACTAACAGAGTAGCAGCAGCGTAAAAAGATGGGGTGGGGGTGGGGGGGCAGTGCAAATAGTCCGGGTAGCCATGATTAGCTGTTCAGGAGTCTTATGGCTTGGGGGTAGAAGCTGTTGAGAAGCCTTTTGGACCTAGACCTGGCGCTCCGGTACCGCTTGCCGTGCGGTAGCAGAGAGAACAGTCTGTGACTAGGGTGGCTGGAGTCTTTGACAATTTTGTGGGCCTTCCTCTGACACCGCCTGGTATAGAGGTCCTAGATGGCAGGAAGCTTGGCCCCAGTGATGTACTGGGCCGTACGCACTACCCTCTGTAGTGCCTTGCGGTCGGAGGCCGAGCAGTTGCCATACCAGGCAGTGATGCAACCAGTCAGGATACTCTCGATGGTGCAGCTGTATAACTTTTTGAGGATCTGAGGACCCATGCCAAATCTTTTCAGTCTCCTGAGGGGGAATAGGCTTTGTTGTGCCCTCTTCATGACTGTCTTGGTGTGTTTGGACCATGATAGTTCGTTGGTGATGTGGACACCAAGGAACTTGGAGCTCTCAACCTGTTCCACTACAGCCCCGTCGATGAGAATAGGGGCGTGCTCAGTCCTCTTTTTTTCCCGAGTTGGAATTCCGAGTTAGATGACTGTTCAAATGACAAAACTGCTAGCTCCAATTTTTTTGCCATATTAGCACTGACATGAAATCAGTCAAAACACCTCAAAATAAGACATGGTATCAATAACAAGATACAATGAGCTGAAACGAGCCACCTATGATTCCCCACATGGCAGCTTCTTGTCATTGTTGCTAGGTATCTGAGCGTTCAGAATCATAACAACGCATTGATGCTCACACATCATTTTCGTGAAGTTGTCAGCCCACCAGTCTATAGGGACAGTAGCCTATGAAGCCCAGTCATAAATCGTTGGATAACAAAAGTAGGCTGAAATTATGAGAGTATAAAACTATTGACTATAAAATGTCCTGTTTTCTATCGATTTATACAGCTTCCCACTGGGCACAGACGTCAATTCAATGTCTATTCCACATTGGTTCAATGTAATTTAATTTAATTGACGTGGAAACAACGTTGATTCAACCAGTGTGTGCCCAGTGGCTGTGTCATATAAAGCAGGATGGATTAATTTGCATACAGGGAGGGACCAGAGAATCTGGTCACAATATGGTCAAAGTGGGCAAAAAGTGGATGCAACAAATCTCGATCAGATAATGATCGGATCATCTTGCAACGTGTAACCACAGTTAGAGAGAGAGATGAGTGAGTTGTGTCTGCATGTTTGATAGCAGGCTGAATCAAAATTGGGCTCAGGGCATCCTACTGTATATGTAGCCATACATTACGTCAGAGGAAGAGGGCATCTGTCACTCACACATAGTTATCTAAGCTGTGGCAGCAGAAAGCCTCACGTTTATAATTCCATGCAGAGTCTGAGAGCTCCAGAAATAGCTTAGGATGGCAAAATCCAAAGCATCTACTTTATTAAGATTGGATTTACCTAGAGCCAAGCCCCAAAATAGGCTTTTTTAAAGGTTAAAATGCAAACTAGCCATTTTAAGGAGGGAAAATGCAAAGAGGCAACCTTGGTAAGGCAGAGACTGAGTCTCCCCCGTCGCTATTAGGGTTTAAGATTAATTCACAGTTTGTGACTCTGGAGTTAGCGTAAGTGTGGAGATTCCACTGCTTAAATACAAGCTGGAGTGGAGCTTGGGGACTTTCATTGGCATTCAAACCATTCCAAGAACAAAAACTTTTTTAATTACCAGGTTATTGGACTTTTAACCCAAGTGGTTTGGAAAAATACCATATCTGTGCTGTGGAGGAGCAACATGGGTTAATGCATTCCCATATCTGCAGAGAGGAAAACTGCTAGCTCCGATTTGTCATGTAATTACTAAGGTCTTTCAAACGGGGAAACATAATGTAGCCTAATAGGTCTGCACAACAGTGATTTTTTAGATGTCCAACTAGAGGGTAATTGAGATAACGATCATTGCGCACAATATACATTACCATTAGTATTGAGACAGGATGTTTTAATTTGTTTAAGATAAAGTGTTAATGTAAGCAAGGTCAATTGAACAGAATGGAACAATTTGATTTAATTGGCAAAACTTTAATTAACATTTTCGAAAATGAACACAGATGACGAGTCAGTATTTTAATTTTGCGGAGTCTCTTCGCTCTGTCTCTATCATTAGGCGAAGCCACTCCATTTCAAACTTCTAAACCGGCCAAGCGGTGGCATTTCATTGTCTGCTTAATTGCTTACCCTAATTTGCTTTGCTTGCATTGTCATGGCTTCATTGTGCCATGATCAGATTAATCAGGAACTGTAATTACTTTATGTTGTAACCACCACCAATGTACCACACTCACCGCCTGCTAGATTGTTTTAACTTTGTCATCTTTATTTTCCCCTCAGAAAGAATACACATGTCCCCGTCCATTACCTGGAGCTTGGCTTGGAGACGTACCCACCATTCACTAGAAGACGTATGTTTAACCAGCCCATTGCTAACATGCAGAGGAATCAGGCCCTACAACACTACAGCTACCCCATTACTGTCTGTCCTGATCCTACAGTGGCACTCTCTAAAGGTCTACAAACAGATTCCAAAGTATACCTCCACGAGCCCATTGACAATCTAATATAGGAGCAAGAATTACCTTCATGATTTCTATCACACTGAATATTTATGTTTTCTTTTCTTTTCTTTTACAAGGTCTCTATACTCTTTCTGACTGGTTCTCAGCTGCCCTAGGCCAGTGTTCATCCAACTATGACCTAGGTTGCTGTTAACGCACCAGCCACTTTAACCCTTTGATTAGCCAATTAGGCTAGTCCAGATTGAGGGGGGTTGAAACACTTCACGTCTGCAGCACCTCTATGACCGTTGCCATAGACATTTCGGACTATGACTTGGCGTGTGACACAATGGGCAGTGGCACACTATCACTCTGCTGGAGGCTGTCGATGTGGAAATGGGCTGTGGAGCTTACGGAACATCACAGCTAATGAAGATGACAAGTGGACAGGTCTGTGACCACCCAGACGCATAATGTTACTTTCTTCCCAGCTAGAAACTACAGGTTTCACGGTGTAGTGTCAGCCCAGCTATTTCCATGATTTTTCTTTGCTGTTGAACAACCCATTATTTGCAGCTGTGGTTTAAAAAATATTCATCATTTATTTTCTGTCAAGATGGCTTCAAAATAAGCTATCCTCTGATTTGCGGCTCAGAAGTATTTATGTGTATTTTGTTTGCTTTACAAGTTTACCGTGTGTACCTGTCTGTTGAGTAATATTTGAGTTAAGCTGTCATTGTTCATCTAGTCCCCTGGGGAGCTGGAGGTAGTTTTCTGAGAAGTCTGAGGATCTAGTCTGGAGAACAACTGATCCTCTTGCCAATCACACATGGTGGAGGAACTCAATCTATTCCCAACTGTACACACCTTGTCCCATAATCAGGACAGGAAGTAAAATAAAAAGTAAAACTGAGTCTCAAACTTCTCAACTGTAGTATATGACTTTTTCAACAACAAAAATCTACCAACTCTCTGCGACAACAAAAGCCTTTATGGGTGGGTGTTTTGAGTCTCTCTGGGCTCTATTCAATCAGCGTGATTGAAATTTAAAGACAATGTTCCTGCGCTAGTGTAGACTGCATTCACGGTAAACGCTGCATATGTCGGCTCAATCGTAAATTACCTTAACGCTTCAGCAATACAGATTGAATCCAGCCCTTTGTCTCATGGGGACTGGGGAGGACTCTATCTGTGGTTGTTCTGTCACATTAAGAGAGAACCAGAGGATTTCACAGTGAAACCATTTCAAAGCAGAGTTGCCTCTGGGGTAATACTCACTGATATGAGACTAGTGCCATATGGTCAGAGCACTAGAGGGATGGATGTTCTATATCCAATCAGCTCTTTTGTTTGTTTGTGTGTGTGTGTGTGCGTGTGTGCGTGTGTGTGTGCGTTGGAATGATGAACGTTCCAGAGAGGATTCCTTGGATTCCTCTGTAATCTTTGAAGATGGATGAAGCCTCAACTCTCTCCCGTTCTTATAGTACTACTGTGCTCTTCTGCCAAATCAACATGTGTGTCTGTGTGGGTTGGTGTATGTGTGTGTGTGTGTCTGTAGCGTGTCTTCATGAATGAGTGTGTTTGTATTTCTTGACAGTGTGTTTGAGCAAGATACAGTATTATGTACGTGTGCCACAAATACAGTTCATGCCACTGCTAACAACTTATGAGTAACGCTGAATACATGATGTGACGACATCAAAATCTCCTTAAAAGGATATGTCAAATCCCCTTTAACACTAGAACCGCTGGGCTTCTCAGCATACAATACACTCTTAGAAAAAAAAAGTTATATCTAGAACCTAAAACGGTTCTTCGGCTGTCCCCATAGGAGAACCCTTTGATGAACACTTTTTGGTTTCATGTAAAACCCTTTCCACATGGAACTCAAAAGAGTTCTACCTGGAACCAAAAAGGGTTCTCCTATGGGGACAGCTGAAGAAACCTTTTGGAACCCTTTTTTAAAAAGTGTACCCGCTAGAGAACGGTGTCGGGTGACCCATTGAGATTCATCTACTGTGTTGTTATCAACCTAAATACCTGTAAATACCAACATAAAAACTACTGCAAGATGTATTTTAGTTTTTCTAAATACATTTTATCAATTTGATTTGTAGATTAGATTATTAGTAAGTAATATAATCCATTAACAAGTACATTTTAAACATTCTGACACCTGAACAAATATTTAGGAAAAGTCAGAGAAGAAGCAGGATGTTGCTTTCAAAATAGCAGATTTATTTTAATTACAAAATCAAGCTGCAGTGGGCTTCGCCCTTTGGCAGTTCTAGTGTTCAAAGGATGTATTACATTTATGTGTGTGTGTGCTTCTGTGTGCAGAGAGATTGAGAGGGATGGGGGAGTCATTTGTTTCACCTGTTTCGTTCTTCATATGTGTTCAAATGGGGTTGAGCTTGGAGGTGTTTTCCTCATCAAAACAGTATTAGTGGATTTCTACACTGAAAAGATAACTATTTTGTACTGTATATTTCTGCTTTCTCCCCATAAAGGTATCGAACATTTTATAATTAACTGTACTATTTGTTCACTGAAAACGGTTCTGTTTTATAATGAAAATTATGTCTGAATCAATGGTGAGCAATATAAATTGGTAAAATGGAAATGTCATTGATCCTTTTTTCTACCATACTGTAATGGAAACCATATAAATTTGTTACGAAGCTGTTCTCCAGCATATGGATTTTCAGGGTGTACATGAAATAATAAAGCCGAAGGAAACGTGAGCATGAGCACACCAACTAGAGAAAGTGTTGGTAGTCTTTGGATGAGCTTGTTAGTGCTCTGTGTGTGTGTGTGTGTGTGTGTGTGTGTGTGTGTGTGTGTGTGTGTGTGTGACTGAGAGTACAAATGACTGACTGCCACACAGTATGCTTATTTGTAAGTTTGGTCTGTGTTAATGCTTGATAGAGTCCATTCCACTCCACACACATCTCTCATGTCACATCACCATTAGCTTCATTAATTTTGGAGCATTGATCTCTGTTCGACCGTATACTGTGACACAATGGGCACCGCTCCGCTGCACCAACCACTTTACGCTCCATGTACCATAGCATAGTTTTTCTCAAGAGGGGGCCAAGTTTGTGAATTTGCTCCTGTGTTTCGCTGCTCTTGGAACGTGTGTCAAGCTGTCAGCTCAGAGGTCCAGATGGCAAATCTGCCTGGTGTTCTCTGTGGCATTTCTTCCTCCCTGTCTCTCTCTCTCTCGCTCTGTGGCTCTACCTCTATCTCTCACACACCCTATCTCTCTCTCCCCCCTTCTCTCTCTCCCCCATCTCCACCCACTCTCTTTCTCTCTCTCTCTCCCCCGCTCTCCGGTGATAGTGACACAGACAGAGTGCTGTGTTGGAGGGACCATGTGGATTGAATAATGCATGAGGCTGTATAGCCCCTGTGTTGACCAGGGTCCAGACCAGACAGTTGGCAGTCCATATCGTTTCCTCCTCCGGAAGGCCCCCAAGTGAAGATGTTCAACTGTAGGGTAATCCACTGGTGTGTACCAGTGGAGGCTCCTCAGAGGATGAAAAATAAAAATAGTGAAACATTAAAAGAGTTATCCTTTTTAGATAAAACGAAATATATTCACATCACCAAATAACTGATTAAAACACACTGTTTTGCAATGAAGGTCTACAGTAGCCTCAACAGCACCCTCTAGGGTAGCACCATGGTGTAGCCGGAGGACAGCTATTTTCCGTCGTCTTCTGGGTACATTGACTTCAATACAAAACCTAGGAGGCTCATGGTTCTCACCCCCTTCCATAGACTTACACAGTAATTATGACGACTTCCGGGGGACATCCTCCAACCTATCAGAGCTCTTTCAGTATGAACTGGCATGTTGTCCATCCAATCAAAGGATCAGAGAATGAATCTAGTACTGATAGCATAAGCTACAGCTAGATAGCACTGCAGTGCATAAAGTTAATTTTAAAGAAATTAAGGAGAAGCAGCTGAGAGAGAGCTAGCTATATTTCGTTGTATTTTTTTCTTCTTCTTAGTTTACGTTTCACTTACTTAGCTAACGCAGCTAATTTAGCCTAGTCAACAACCTGACTCAAACAGAGAGGAATGCAATTTATGTTAGCTAGCTGGCTAAGGCTATCCAACACAACAACTCTGATAGAAAAAGATGCCGCCGACAGACATTGCAGCTCTGCTTCTAGCTCCTAAGCAACTTTTTTTGTGTGTTGTTTCTTACATTATTAGCCCAGAATGTGTTTACAAGCATTTCGCTACACCCGCAATAACATCTGCTAAATATGTGTATGTGACCAATAAAATGTGATTTGATTTGATGTCAAGGTAAGCTTTCTGTTTTATTCATTTAAAAGGTGAGAGGATGAGAGCGCGTAGATTCGAGAAGGAATTATACAACGAGCAGTGATCATGCCTTATGTGGCTGCTATGAAAGTGAACTGTGTGTGCGGTTGATCAGGGATGTATTCATTCCACCGATTCTGTTGCAAAACGTTTCTTAAACGAAAGAAAACAGAACGAAAGGGTGAGGGATCTACCTGAATTTGTCCAATAGAAACTCTTGTTTGTTTGGACTAATGATTACACCCCAGATCAGCTAGAAGCAGGCAAGAGTGTGCAAGGCGGTATTGAATGTTTCACTGTCTGTCACCTTGATTACTCCAATTTGTCTCTCGACCTGTATATAAACTTTCTGTCGTAGGCTAGGTTGTAGCAACCTCATGATGGGTATAGGGCAAATTCGAGTATCATGTAGTAGCCTATGCCTTTCAATGTTACATTGAGCTGGGTGAATGGAATGTGAATGACAGTCATCCAAAATGCTGTAATAGAAATAAGGCCATGCTCTAATAATCGTCCTCCCTCATCTTAAATGGCACCGACCGCCACTGCATTTTATGCAATCCAGCTTGACACCGTGAAGGTACTACTCTGTCACGTTTCTTTCCCATGTGGATGCAATTGGGATTATATACACAATCGTTGAAACAGACAAACAAACAGAGAAAAAACGCAGTGCGATTCAGCTCAGTCTGGATTTCTCTCCTATTTTGCACTGGCAAAGACCACCCTCTCAGTCCTTAGACACAAAAAGAAACAAGCGGGGGCCACTATTGACCGAAAATAGACCCAGGAAGTGTATCTATTTATGCAATGTGCCTACGCCAGTTAGACTCCACTTGCGTGGCCCATTTAAAAATAAAGATGTGTACAAATATGAAGTCATTTGAGTACTTTTAATATGAACACTTACGAAACACCTAGCACTGTGTTTTTTCTGTCCTACTTGAAAACAGTCTTTTAATGTTGCAGTCAAGATGAATATTATTTCATCAAAGGTTAAGATAACACAAGAGACTCAATATTACACAACAGGTCGGGTAAAAACATATCTTCCTTCTCATGCTCTTCAAGTTATGTTGAAATAACAGGTCTGTAATTGGTGATGGAGGAATTGCTGTTCCCACTTCCCTTTCCACACTGCCACGGCCACGTCTGCTCTGTTCACTCTGTCTTCCACCTCAATGCCCATAGCAACCTGCTGAGGCTGTGATTGTGATTGTTGCTCTCACCACAGAGAGTGAGAGGAGAGAGGAGAGAGAATAGAGTGATGGAGGGAATTGTGAAATGAGTCGTCTTCAGTCACAACAGTCCCATGGGGATTGACTTGCAACTATAAATTCATGACGCTCCCTTCCTTATTCATTCTGCAGTGTGCAGGTCAGTGTCATCTGTTTACCTGGACATTAATAGCGTAGGTTGTGCTTCATGTCCGAATGCGTCTCCCTGGCTAGCCATGCGTAGGGGTATAGATCAACCGATTTAAGCTAGCTAGCTAGCTATGATTGAAAGCTTGCGTCGATACCTGCATGGCCTCCACCCCCACTCCTCTCCCACCCAACCATACCCAGGCATTTACACCTGTGCATGGAGTGTCTCTAAGAAATGTTGCACTCTCAAAGTCTCACATTCAGAGGTTGCAGTCTTTATAATGTAGCTAAAGAGAAAGCAAAAACACTTCAGATAAGGCACGGGTTATGTTGGGTATGTTTACTTCCCCTAAAACTAATTGGAAGAAAGTCCTTAGATTAAAAAAAGTCCTTAGAGCTCCTTATCATCACTATGTTTTAAGGTTTATTTCTACAATTTCATTGCACATTTAGCATTCCTGTATCTCCTTTAGACAGTATTAATGCTGATAGTTATGGTTCCACAATTTAATTACTGTAATGCAGCTATGTCCCCCAAGCAAACTGTAATGCTCTGGTAACTTTCTGAAAACACAGCATATATTTAGCTTTTAGCAGACCTTGCAATGACAATATTGTCAGTAGATATTTTTAAACTTTACACACTGCTTTTCATAGACTCAGGAAAGACCACCCTTAATTTTCGAAGCACAGACTTTAATACCCTGATCCTTAGCATTACTGTTCATCAGACAGATGCAGACAAGACCTGACAAAAAGATCTTAGCTCCCTTTTCCTGTCCACCTCTTTTACATTAAAGGCTGCATGGAGCTGCCAGTCACTTGGCAGTGATTCACCCAGAACAGAGTCAAAGCATCACTTTGCGTTAAATGACCACAGAAAAACAGCTAACAGGGCATGTTGCCAAACCCCAAGATGGCACATGCATGACTTATGCTGCCGATGACATACTGTATATACAGTGAAAAGGAACTACCCATATTCACCTACCATAGCATCTGTTTTCTAAGCTGTCCATGTGGGTGTGTTAGTATTATATCAGGTGAGATACTATACTGTACCCACAATTGGATATTGAAATAATGTGCAGTTAGGAACTCTGAATCACTAGGAACCCATTTGTCCAGTGGCCCCTGTGTGCCCACATTGGAGACCAAATGGTTCTGTCTCCTGGCCCTCCGGGGGCCCACAAATTGGTGCTGCTGCTTGATTTAATCTGGACTGGTTTAAACAAAACCAGGGAGAACGAGCGGTTGATCCACTGCAAGCCAGTGATAATGAGGACAAATAACACGTCATGGCACCGATGGAGACCCAGTACCGGCGTCCAATGACTGCTTGGTGTGAGAGATACCCCTAGTAGGGAGCCTGGGTCTGACAAAAAGTTTCAATTGTGCAATTGAGCGATAGCGATTAAATCACTTACGCTGGGATGTTATCGTTGTATGACTGGCTCATCCATCACACACTCATCTAAGTATGTGGGGGTGCTTTGTGTGCGTGCGTGTCTGCATGGAAGTGTGTGTGTGTGTGTGTGTGGGAGGGTGCATGTCTGTGTTTGAAAGAGTGAGTGAGTTAGCACTGCCGGGCGATATCACAAAGCTGCGCTAGCAGGTTTTTGCTGCTCGTTGGGAAAAACACAGCATATCATAAATGTGCTTTCAAAACCTAGTCAAGATCAGTTTTGAAAGGAGCGTGATCCTCTGGGATTGCAGAAGGTATGGATTGAAAAGCTGAGAGATGGTGGCATTCATCTATTTTTTACTCTTTTTGCAAATCAAACATACCTAATTTAATTCAAATAAAAGCTACATTGTTGCCTACTTGCTGTGTGACCATGAAGAAATGTAGAGTATCCTAAGAATGAAGACGAACTATAGGAGAAGACTATATATTGTATTGTCCTCTATTCCCCTTACCACTGGTGTACCATCCATGTCATTTTAGAGTTAAATGCATGTCAATTTGATTTAACACACTACTCATCTCGTTAGCCTATTTGAATTTCTATATTCTTCTCTAATGGAATAACACAGAGGCTGATAACTATATGATATGATTTATTTGAAAAGCATAGAGCTAATGTTGTGAAATAATTTGATATGCAGTGCCTTCAGAAAGTATTCACACCCGTTGACTTTTTCCACATTGTGTTGTGTTACAGCCTGCATTTAAAATGGACTAAATGTTGCATTTTTATCCCATAATGTCACAGTGGAACTATGTTTTGGGATTTTTTTATTTTTACAAATTAATTAAAAATGAAAAGATGAAATGTCTTGAGTCAATAAGTATTCAACCCCTTTGTCACTCTGTATGCAATAATAGCATTTAACATAATTTTTTTATGACTACCTCATCGCTGTACCCCACACATACAATTATCTGTAAGGTCCCTCAGTCGAGCAGTGAATTTCAAACACAGATTCAACCACAAAGACCATGGAGGTTTTCCAATGCCTCGCAAAGAAGGCCACCTATTGGTAGATACAAATAAATAAATAAAATAAGACATTGAATATCCCTTTGAGCATGGTGACGTTATTCATTACACTTTGGATGGTGTATCAATACACCCATTTTGTACATTTTATTCATTTAGTAGACGCTCTTATTGAGAGCGACTTACAGGAGCAATTAGGGTTACGTGCCTTGCTCATTTTTCACCTAGTTGGCTTGGGGATTAGAACCAGCTACCTTTCGTTACTGGCACAACGCTCTTAACCACTAAGCTACCTGCCGCCCCACTAAGCTACCTGCCACCCAGTCACAATAAAGACACAGGCGTCCTTACTAACTCAGATGACGGAGAGCAAGGAAACCACTCAGGGATTTCACATTGAGGCCAATGGTGACTTTAAAACTGTTACAACATTGTAGTTACTCCACAATAATAATCTAATTGACAGAGTGAAAAGAAAGAAGCCTTTACATAATACAAAATATTCCAAAACATGCATGCTGTTTGCAACAAGGCACTAAAGTAATACTGCAAAAAATGTGGCAAAGCAAATTAACTTTTTGTCCTGAATGAAAAGTGTTATGTTGGGGGCAAATCCAATACAACACATTACAGAGTACCACTCTCCATATTTTCAAGCCAATACAACTCATTGCTGAGTACCACTCTTTATATTTTCAAGCATAGTGGTGACTGCATTATGGTATGGGTATGCTTGTAATCGTTAAGGACTGGGGAGTTTTTCAGGATAAAACATTTATGCAATGGAACAGCAGAGGCAAAATCTTACAGGAAAACCTGGTTCAGTCTGCTTTCCACCAAACACTGGGAGATTAATTCACCTTTCAGCAGGATAATAACCTAAAACACAAGGCCAAATCTACACTGGAGTGGCTTACCAAGAAGACAGTGAATGTTCCCGAGTGGCCGAGTTACAGTTTTGACTTAAATCTGCTTGAAAATCTATGGCAAGACGTGAAAATGGTTGTTTAGCAATGATCAATAACCAATTTGACTGAGCTTGAAGTATTTTTAAAAGGATAATGGGAAAATATTGCACAATCCAGGTGTGGAAAGCTGTTAGAGATTTACGCAGAAAGACTCACAGCTGTAATCACCGCCAAAGGTGATTCTAACATGTATTGACTCAGGGGGTTGAATACTGATGTAATGAAGATATACAGTGGGGGGGAAAAGTATTTAGTCAGCCACCAATTGTGCAAGTTCTTCCACTTAAAAAGATGAGAGAGGCCTGTAATTTTCATCATAGGTACACGTCAACTATGACAGACAAAATGAGAATTTTTTTTCCAGAAAATCACATTGTAGGATTTTTTATGAATTTATTTGCAAATTATGGTGGAAAATAAGTATTTGGTCAATAACAAAAGTTATATACCCTTTGTTGGCAATGACACAGGTCAAACGTTTTCTGTAAGTCTTCACAAGGTTTTCACACACTGTTGCTGGTATTTTGGCCCATTCCTCCATGCAGATCTCCTCTAGAGCAGTGATGTTTTGGGGCTGTCGCTGGGCAACACGGACTTTCAACTCCCTCCAAAGATTTTCTATGGGGTTGAGATCTGGAGACTGGCTAGGCCACTCCAGGACCTTGAAATGCTTCTTACGAAGCCACTCCTTCGTTGCCCGGGCGGTGTGTTTGGGATCATTGTCATGCTGAAAGACCCAGCCACGTTTCATCTTCAATGCCCTTGCTGATGGAAGGAGGTTTTCACTCAAAATCTCCCGATACATGGCCCCATTCATTCTTTCCTTTACACGGATCAGTCGTCCTGGTCCCTTTGCAGAAAAACAGCCCCAAAGCATGATGTTTCCACCCCCATGCTTCACAGTAGGTATGGTGTTCTTTGGATGCAACTCAGCATTCTTTGTCCTCCAAACACGACGAGTTGAGTTTTTCCCAACAAGTTCTATTTTGGTTTCATCTGACCATATGACATTCTCCCAATCCTCTTCTGGATCATCCAAATGCACTCTAGCAAACTTCAGACGGGCCTGGACCTGTACTGGCTTAAGCAGGGGGACACGTCTGGCACTGCAGGATTTGAGTCCCTGGCGGCGTAGTGTGTTACTGATGGTAGGCTTTGTTACTTTGGTCCCAGCTCTCTGCAGGTCATTCACTAGGTCCCCCCGTGTGGTTCTGGGATTTTTGCTCACCGTTCTTGTGATCATTTTGACCCCACGGGGTGAGATCTTGCGTGGAGCCCCAGATCGAGGGGAGATTATCAGTGGTCTTGTATGTCTTCCATTTCCTAATAATTGCTCCCACTGTTGATTTCTTCAAACCAAGCTGCTTACCTATTGCAGATTCAGTCTTCCCAGCCTGGTGCAGGTCTACAATTTTGTTTCTGGTGTCCTTTGACAGCTCTTTGGTCATGGCCATAGTGGAGTTTGGAGTGTGACTGTTTGAGGTTGTGGACAGGTGTCTTTTATACTGATAACAAGTTCAAACAGGTGCCATTAATACAGGTAACGAGTGGAGGACAGAGGAGCCTCTTAAAGAAGAAGTTACAGGTCTGTGAGAGCCAGAAATCTTGCTTGTTTGTAGGTGACCAAATACTTATTTTCCACCATAATTTGCAAATAAATTCATTAAAAATCCTACAATGTGATTTTCTGGATTTTTTCCCCTCAATTTGTCTGTCATAGTTGACGTGTACGTATGATGAAAATTACAGGGCTCTCTCATCTTTTTAAGTGGGAGAACTTGCACAATTGGTGGCTGACTAAATACTTTTTTCCCCCAGTGTATTAGTGTTTTACATATATTTTTTAGAAATGTTGTAATTTTTCTTCCAATTTCACATTACAGAGTATTTTGTGTAGATCGTTGACAAAAAAATGACAATTAAATCAATTTTAATCCCACTTTGTAACACAACAAAATGTGGAAAAAGTCAAGGGATATGAACACTTTCTGACTGCCCTGAATGGCTTAATACGACTGTAGGGAATGTTCATATATAAAAACCTTTACATATAATTTCATTTACTTACAGTACAATGCAGTCAAAACTAAAAGTTGTTTTTCTGTATAGTCCCCCCCCCCCCCCCACCCCACCACCACCACCACCACCACCAACACCACCATATTATACCCATTATACCGTACAAGCAATACATTTCTTTAAATGAAAAATGTCCACTCGACAAACAGAGTGTTTACCGTACTGTATGTCACAGATAATTCAATCTTATTAAACATCTTTACATATCTGTGAACGGTGGCATTTCCCTCTCAAGTGGATGTTTTGTCAACACAACAGCATTTTTTACTGCCACAAAGCAAACCTCCGCAGCACTACCTGCCGAGCCTGTCCAATCCAGTCTCGGTGGAGCTGTGGCTGAGCCAATAGTACAGCAGTGGCCATGAGCGTTATGATGATCAGAGCCCTACGGAGATGGGATGTGGAAGGTATGGGTTGGCATGGTCCAGACTCATGGTTCTGGTTCTGGGCAGCCTGCACAGCCTCCTGCTCCTCTTGAGTCAGGGTGAAAGGGCACAGCTTGGCTAGGACCTCCAGGGCTGCCCTCTGACCTGACTGAATTGCCCCATCCATGTAGCCACACCACTGGGTGGCCGTCTCCGTGCCGGCCCAGTGGATCCTGAGAAGGAGAGTTCATTTTATTTGTTTATTTGGATCCCCATTGGCTTTTGCAGAAGCAGCAGCTATTCTTCCTGGGATCCACAAAAAAACACAAAACATGACAAGTAACAAAACACTGATACACTCACAGACGAGGACCGTCACACAAATGTAAAATACAACAATATACAAACAATACAACAAAAAAATTAAATAACAATACAAACACTACAACCCCCAAAAAATCATGTGTGTGTTAGAGTGTGTCTGTGTGTGTGTGTGTCCCCTCACAGTCCCTGTTGTTCCATTAGATTTTGTTGAATCTTTTTTGCTGTTGCTTGAGTAATTGGAGCTGGAAAGGAGTTCCATGTGTTGCCGTGAATTCGTTATGGACTTGGGGACTGTGAAGAGACCCCTAGTGGCATGTCTTGTGGGGTACAGTATGTATGTGTGTCTGAGATTAATGTTATTTGATTATGTAGACAATCTGGAATTTTCATCACAGTAATATTTGTCATAAAAACTAGAAGAGAAGCAGTTAATCTCTCGTCAACCCTCAATCAGGAAATACTGGCATGCAGTTAAAGCCATGTTGCTCTGTTTTGAGCCAGCTGCAGCTTTTCTAGGTTTTTCTTTGCTGCACTTGACCATATTACCAGACAGTAATCAAGATGGGACAAGACCAGAGCCTGAACAACTAGTACAGTTGATTTATTTAAATTTTTATAACAGACAATTTGACGAACTGACTTGTTGGAAAGGTGGCATCCTATGATGGTGCCACGTTGAAAGTCACTGAGCTCTTCAGTAAGGCCATTCTACTGCCAACGTTTGGCTATGGAGATTGCATGGCTGTGTGCTCGATTTCATGCACCTGTCAGCAACGGGTGTGGCTGAAATAGCCAAATCCACTAATTTGAAGGGGTGTCCACATACTTTTGTATATATAGTGTAGCTACAATGCTAATAGTTGTGGATGTATTTAAGACCAGTTTATTATTAATCACCCATTCTGATACTGACTGTAACTCCTGATTTAGGATTGCAGTGAGCTCACTGGCTTTGGGTGCTGACATGTAGAGTATGGAATCATCCGCATTCACAGTTATCACTCCCTGCCAGCTGTCTTCACACTGAAATGTTTATCATGCTTATTTCATTGCCTGTCAATGCTAAATAGGAACAGATTTCAATGATGAGAGTACAATTTATTTGCTTCCTGACAAGCAGGGGTGATTATCTATGACATCAGAGTGAAAGATTATGAGAAATGACACCTGCACTAATAATTTGCTCCAAACAGGACAACATGAGTAGAGGCGCCGGAGAAGATGGCTGCCGTTTTACAGCCCTCTAACCAATTGTACTATTATGTGTGTTTTTCCGCGTTATTTGTAATTTATTGTGTACATAATGTTTCTGCCATTGTCTCTTATAACCAAAAAGAGCTTCTGGATATCAGGACAGCGATTACTCACCTCGTATTGGACGACAATTTTTTCTTCAACGAGGCGGCCACGAAGGATATCCTACAGACACCCGACAAGGCCCAAATCCCCGTCATTCGCATGAGAAAGAGACGGAGATATCGTGGACGTAGGTCGGGGTGCCTTGTAAGGATCCGACGGCGAGCAAGTAAACTGCCTCTCCCATCAATTCTATTAGCCAATCTTCAATCATTTGAGAATAAATTGGATGACCTAAGATTATGGTTATCCTACCAACGGGACAATCAAACTGTAATATCTTATGTTTCACCGAGTCGTGGCTGAACGACGACATGGACAACATACAGCTAGCGGGCTATACGCTACATCGGCAGGATAGAACAGCTGACTCCGGTAAGACAAGGGGTGGCAGTCTGTGTATATTTGTAAACAACAGCTGGTGCACAAAATCCAATACTAAGGAAGTCTCAAGGTTTTGCTCGCCTGAGGTAGAGTATCTTATGATAAGCTGTAGACCACACTATTTACCAAGAGAGTTTTCATCTATATTTTTCATAGCTGTCTATTTACCACCACAAACCAATGCTGGCATTAAGATTGCACTGAATGAGCTGTATAAGGCCATAAGTCAACAGGAAAACGCTCATCCAGAGGCAGCGCTCCTAGTGGCCGGGGACTTTAATGAAAGGAAACTTAAATCCGTTCTACCTGATTTCTACCAGCATGTTAAATGTGCAACCAGAGGAAAAAAAACTCTAGACCACCTTTACTCCACACACAGAGACGCATACAAAGCTCTCCCTCGCCCTCCATTTGGCAAATCTGACCATAACGCTATCCTCCTGATTCCTGCTTATAAGCAAAAACTAAAGCAGGAAGCACCAGTGACTCGGTTAATAAAAAAGTGGTCAGATGACGCAGATGCTAAGCTACAGGACTGTTTTGCTAGCACAGACTGGAACATGTTCCGGGATTCTTCAGATAGCATTGAGGAGTACATCACATCAGTCACTGGCTTCATCAATAAGTGAATCGATGATGTCGTCCCCACAGTGACCGTACGTACATACCCCAACCAGAAGCCATGGATTACAGGAAACATCCGCACTGAGCTAAAGGGTAGAGCTGCCGATTTCAAGGAGCGGGACTCTAACCCGGACGCTTATAAGAAATCCCGCTATGCCCTCCGACGAACCATCAAACAGGCAAAGAGTCAATACAGGACTAAGATTGAATCGGACTACACCGGCTCTGACGCTCGTCAGATGTGGCAGGGCTTGAAAACTATTACAGACTACAAAGGGAAGCACAGCCGCGAGCTGCCCAGTGACACAAGACTTCCAGACGAGCTAAACCACTTCTATGCTCGCTTCGAGGCAAGCAATATTGAAGCATGCATGAGAGCACCAGCTGTTCCAGATGACTATGTGATCACGCTCTCCGTAGCCGATGTGAGTAAGACTTTTAAGCAGGTCAACATTCACAAGGCCGCAGGGCCAGACGGATTACCAGGACGTGTACTCCGAGCATGTGCTGACCAACTGGCAAGTGTCTTCACTAACATTTTCAACATGTCCCTGACTGAGTCTGTAATACCAACATGTTTCAAGCAGACCACCATAGTCCCCGTGCCCAAGGACACTAAGATAACCTGCCTAAATGACTACCGACCCGTAGCACTGACGTCTGTAGCCATGAAGTGCTTTGAAAGGCTGGTCATGGCTCACATCAACACCATTATCCCAGAAACCCTAGACCCACTCCAATTTGCATACCGCCCCAACAGATCCACAGATGATGCAATCTCTATTGCACTCCACACTGCCCTTTCCCACCTGGACAAGAGGAACACCTACGTGAGAATGCTATTCGTTGACTACAGCTCAGCATTCAACACCATAGTGCCCTCAAAGCTCATCACTAAGCTAAGGATCCTGGGACTAAACACCTCCCTCTGCAACTGGATCCTGGACTTCCTGACGGGCCGCCCCCAGGTGGTAAGGGTAGGTAACAACACATCTGCCACACTGATCCTCAACACGGGGGCCCCTCAGGGGTGCGTGCTCAGTCCCCTCCTGTACTCCCTGTTCACCCATGACTGCATGGCCAGGCAAGACTCCAACACCATCATTAAGTTTGCCGACACAACAGTGGTAGGCCTGATCACCGACAACGATGAGACAGCCTATAGGGAGGAGGTCAGAGACCTGGCCGTGTGGTGCCAGGATAACAAATCAAATCAAATCAAATTTTATTGGCCACATACAACATGCCAAATACAACAGGTGCAGACATTACAGTGAAATGAAGAGGGCACGACGAAGCCTATTCCCCTCAGGAGACTGAAAAGATTTGGCATGGGTCCTCAGATCCTCAAAAAACTCTACAGCTGCACCATCGAGAGCATCCTGACTGGTTGCATCACCGCCTGGTATGGCAACTGTTCGGCCTCCAACCGCAAGGCACTACAGAGGGTAGTGCGTACGGCCCAGTACATCACTGGGGCCAAGCTTCCTGCCATCCAGGACCTCTATACCAGGCTGTGTCAGAGGAAGGCCCTCAAAATTGTCAAAGACTCCAGCCACCCTAGTCATAGACTGTTCTCTCTGCTACCGCACGGCAAGCGGTACCAGAGTGCCAAGTCTAGGTCCAAAAGACTTCTCAACAGCTTCTACCCCCAAGCCATAACACTCCTGAACAGCTAATTATGGCTACCCGGACTATTTGCACTGCCCCCCCACCCCATCTTTTTACGCTGCTGCTACTCTGTTAATAATTTATGCATAGTCACTTTAACTCTACCCACATGTACATATTACTTCAACTACCTCAACTAGCCGGTGCCCCCGCACATTGACTCTGCACCGGTACCTCCCTGTATCCTCTTAAGGCCCAAGCTGTTTTTTTACATGCATTTTTTATTTCTCTTTGCTATTTGGGCTTATTGGAACCTAATTAGAATAAAAACTAAGTATCATCTTTTGATATGATGTACTTTTAGAGAAAAATGATGTCCACATATGTGGATTCATGGTCCGAATTTCCATAAAACACAATAAAGTCACCTTTGTGTAATAGAATGAAAAACTCTTTATTTCTGCCTTGAAAACAGCAGTTTTTTTCCTGACTGTTTTTTAATGTATTAATAACACATACACATATTTTTTGAACATGTTTTGACTATCGGAGAGTAAAAATAATATGGAAACATTGCATTTTTGCCCATTTTGGACAGTTAAAAATAGTGTTTTGAACATTTGATATGCTGCAAAATAGTTGCAGGATGACATTGTATGTCTGTAACAAAATATAAAACATTCAAAGCATTTTAAATAGTCACTCTTGCATTAGGCTAACATTTTAAACACAACTAATTTAAGTATGTATGTATGTATTTAGTGATTTAATTGTTATTTATTTCATTGGGACCATGTACAGCTTTTTAGCTGCATCAGAGCTAGCTTTTTTCCCATTTTACGTGTGTGCATGTTTACAAGCGTATTAGCTGTTTCGAGGAGCCTCAGTCCATAAGTACACTTACGTGTACTTCATGTTTAGCGACCTACAAAGTTGCTAGTTTTACACTTTTTTTTTCAAATTTGCATGTCATGACAAATATACAAGGCTTTTATAAATATCTAAATCAGAATAAGCCATGAAATATGACAGAACTTCTACACAATTGTGGACATAAGAGCTAAAAAGTGCTGTCCACGTATGTGACCACTAAGCCCTAGGAGGGTATATATAGCCTCCCTACTGTTATTTTATTTTACTTCTGCTCTTTTTTTCTCAACACTTTTTTGTTGTTGTTTTATTTTACTTTTTTATAAAAAATAAATGCACTGTTGGTTAAGGGCTGTAAATAAGAATGTCACTGTAATGTCTGCACCTGTTGTATTCGGCGCATGTGGCCAATACAATTTGATTTCATTTGATTTGAACATGGGTTCTTTACTTCTGATTGAGATATTAACACTTCACAAACAAAGGCATTTGGGAGTGTTTTTTTTTCTAAGCTCTAGAAGAAATGGAGTGTTGCAATATTAAACCCTTGTCAATTAAAGGGCACCTTACTCCAAACCTTTGCTAATAGAGAGTCTGTAGTAGAACACTCCGATCTAAAATGTAATTAGGTACTATTACACGACTCTGAAGAGAAAACACAAGACTTGCAGCTTTTTCACTGACTCTCAACATCTATAAATAAAAACAATGTCCAGATGTTCTAGCAGATATTTTTTTTTGAAGGATTGTTTTTGGGATGAATCTGTTATTTCTCATGGTTAAAAGAGGCTGTTTTCTGTGCACAGTGTTTACTCTGCATGCATTATGGATGCGTAGGCTTACCTATGCCTACCTATGCCTGAACCCCTTGGGTCACTTTACCCACAGTGCCTTTCACCAACTGTATGGGTCTCTCTCTCTCTCTCTCTCTCTCTCTCTCTCTCTCTCTCTCTCTCTCTCTCTCTCTCTCTCTCTCTCTCTCTCTCTCTCTCTCTCTCTCTCTCTCTCTCTCTCTCTCTCTCTCTCTCTCTCTCTCTCTCCTCTCCTGTCTCTGCTGCAGGCGTTCTGGCGTGAGAAGGGTTTCTCGGGAGAGATAGTGGCACACAGTTATAATGAAGGGTAGAACAAGAGTTTGTCCAGCACAATAACAAACACCCACTGGTTAGGGTCTTACATTATTTAAAATCTCCCCTAATTATGCAGTGATCTTATAGCACCTTATGGGTCTGGATGAGAGATATGGGAGGTTTGGGTAATCCACAGATTCTGTTGGGTTCTATATGGGCATTCCTGCTTCCATATATGTGCTGGATGAATGCCAAGGTCAGATCATCTCCTTGAGGTTCCATTTCACATTATGGATAACGCTGCTGCAGCCCAGTGGTGACCTTACGTAATGAGCTTCCCATGGTCCCCACGGACTTAATGCCATTATAGAAATGCATTACCTGCTTGAACGTCTCAGTCTTCCTTTAGCCATCTCTCTCTCTCGCTTTAATTTTTCTTCATCCCTCTTTTTCTCTCTCCATCCCTTTCTCTCTCTGTCTTTTCCTTTCCCACATGAAAAAACACTATAGTATAATTAAGCAATAAGGCACGAGGCGGTTTATAATAGTAATAATTCTATAATAGCAATAATAGCAATAAGGTACCTCGGAGGTTTGTGGTATATGGCCAATATACCATGGCTAAGGGCTGTTCTTATGCATAACACAAAGCGGAGTTGTGTTAGGCTTTGAAACAACATCCACAACAACCATGTTTTACACTGTTTCAATCTGCTGTTGAACTTCTTTCTTCAAATTGATCATCACAGTGAGGTGAGTTATAAAAGTACAATAAGCCTACTGTTTTGATGATAAGTGTTTGATGTGATTTTGAATTGCATTTGTATTGATGTCAGAGTGGTTATAGGGACAATAGAGCCCTAAGCACTAGGCGATTAGGACCTGATGGTAGTTAGCAAGTTGGGTACTACCAAAGCATGTCTAGAGTGCATAAAAGGAGGTTACCGCAACTCAACGGTCATATGGAATTGTACTGCGGTCATGACTCATGACTGCCATGTGGCAGTAATACAGTCACCACAACAGCCCTAGAAAGAAAAAGTGTATAATATAGTCTAAATACTATCTATAGTACAAATACTATAGTGTTCACTGTAGCGTTTTTGCAAACTTTACTCTAGTATTCACTGCAGTGTTTACTGTAGTATAGTGTAGTATTTACAGTTAACTATTGTATAAATACTGTAGTAAAAGAAAACTAGTATATAATATAGTAATCAATGTAGTGCTTTTGCCGATTGTAGTATACTGTAATATTTACTATAGTGTTTTTGTTTATTATGTTTGAAGTGGAGGCTTTTTCCTTGAGTGGAGAAATACTAAAAGAGCACATTTTCCATAGCCTGTAGTCAGGTAGGTAGGTAGGTACAGTATGTAGGTAGGTAGGTCAGATAGTTCAGCGTTTCTGCTCTTTTCCATAACCTGTATGGAACACAATATACAGTGCATTCGGAAAGTACTCAGACCCCTTGACTTTTTCCATATTTTGTTACTTTACAGCCTTATTCTAAAATTGATTAAATTAAACATATGCCTAACTAATCTACACACAATACCCCATAATGACAAAGCAAAAACAGGTTTTTAGAATGTTTTTGGAAATGTATAAAAAACAAACAAAAAAATACCTTACTTACATAAGTATTCAGATCGTTTGCTATGAGACTTGAAATTGAACTCAGGTGCATCCTGTTTCCATTGATCATCCTTGAGATGTTTCTACAACTTGATTGGAGTCCACCTGTGGTAAATTCAATTGATTGGACATGTTTTGGAAAGGCACAAACCTGTCTATATAAGGTCTCACAGTTGACAGTGCATGTCAGAGAAAGAAACAAGCCATTGACGTCGAGGAATTGTCCGTAGAGCTCAGAGACAGAATTGTGTTGAAGCACAGATCTGGGGAAGGGTACCAAAAAATGTCTACAGCATTGAAGGTCCCCAAGAACACAATGGCCTCCATCATTCTTAAATGGAAGAAGTTTGGAACTAACAACACTCTTCTTAGAGCTGGCCGCCCAGCTAAACTGAGCAATCGGGGGAGAAGGGCCTTGATCAGGGAGGTGACCAAGAACCCGATGGTCACTCTGACAGAGCTCCAGAGTTCCTCTGTGGTGATGGGAGAATCTTCCAAAAGGACAACCATCTCTGCAGCACTCCACCAAACAGGCCTTTATGGTAGAGAGTGGCCAGACGGAAGCCACTCCTCAGTAAAAGACACATGACAGCCTACTTGGAGTTTGCCAAAAGGCACCTAAAGGACTCTCAGACCATGAGAAACAAGATTCTCTGGTCTGATGAAACCAAGATTGAACTCTTTGGCCTGAATGCCAAGCGTCACGTCTGGAGGAAACCTGGCACCATCCCTACGATGATGCATGATGGTGGCAGCATCATGCTGTGGGGATGTTTTTCAGCAGCAGGGACTGGGAGACTAGTCAGGATCGAAGGAAAGATGAACGGGGCAAAGTACAGAGAGATCCTTGATGAAAACCTGCTCCAGAGCACTCAGGACCTCAGATTGGGGCAAAGGTTCACCTTCCAATAGGAAAACGACCCTAAGCACACAGCCAAGACAACGCAGGAGTGGCTTCGGGACAAGTCTCTAAATGTCCTTGAGTGGCCCAGCCAGAGCCCGCACTTGAACCCAATCGAACATCTCTGGAGAGACCTGAAAGAAACTGTGCAGTGACGCTCCCCATCCAACCTGGCAGAGCTTGAGAGGATCTGCAGAGGAGATTGGGAGAAACTCTCTAAATACAGGTGTGCCAACCTTGTAGCGTCATACCAAAGAAGACTCAAGGCTGTAATCGCTGCCAAAGGTTCTTCAAGAAAGTATGTAAATGTATATTTCTGTTTTCTTTATTTAGAATACATTTGCACAAAAAAACATTTTTTTGTTTTTGTTTTGTCATTACGGGGTATTGTGTGTACATTGATGAGGGGGGGAAAAAAACAATTTAATCCATTTTAGAATAAGTCTGTAACGTAACAAAATGTGGAAAAAGTCAAGGGATCTGAATACTTTCCGAATGCACTGTATGGTCTGTACTTGGCATGTAGGTTTCAATTACGGGTGGCACAAATTGCGATATGGGGTAGGGGAATGGGCAGGGTATACAGTATGCAAATTGAATACTGTGGTATTTAATATAGTTTAAAAAGTGTAGTGTTTTTGCGGACTGTAGTGTTTTTGCAGATAATACTGTAGTATTTAGTGTAGTATACTACAACATTCTATAATAAGTACTACACCTGATCGAGGGATACTACAATGTGTAGTATAGTATTCTACAGTATACTACAGTTTACTATAGAATTCTAAAGTAAATACTGTAATATTCTATAGTAAACTGTAGTCTTTTTTCATGTGGGCTCTTTCTCTCTACATCTATCTTTCTCTCTCTCATCCCTCTTTCACTATCTCCCTCTCTCTTTCCCCCTCTCTTCCCCTCTTTTCATCCTTTTCTCTCTCCATCTCTCTTGTCCATGGATGAGCATCCGTTCAGCTGTGTGCATCTCCTAACAGGCCATTACAAATGGATTATGTGACCGTTTTCCCAAGAAAGTGATGTCCCCTCCGACCCCGCGTCCATTTTCCTTGGGCCTCGACGAATGGAATCACTCACATTGTTCTCCTTTTTGTTAGTTGAGGTCGTTGCTCAGGGGTTAGCGGGTGCTGGTTTGTTATGGGGCCATATGGTGGTTACAGAGGCTGATTCTGTGTGTGTGTGTGTGTGTGTTCTGGTGGAAGGAAAGAGAACAGACAAGATGTGTGTGGTGAAGGAGTAGGGTGTAAGCGCTTTCATTGGTAAATATAGACAAGGTAGATATGTCAGTGGTGTTACGTGCAGGTAGAATGATGCAGATGAAGAGGAGGGATGTAGGGAACTAGAGGGGAGGTTTAGAACAGTAGCAGTTTAGCAGTTAGCAGGGTTTATTACCTGCCACAGGGCCTGCGGAGGCTGTGGTGGTAATATGTCAGCATCCCTGGTGCCATGACATTAACAGGACACCCCCCGCTGTACTCCTCCAAGGCCCAGTCCTGACAACACACAGCAGAACACATCTAGAACACACAGTCCTGCAACACAACGCTACACAATACACACAGTAGAACACACAGCTAGAACATTCAGTCCTAGAGACAACAACACAACACACCTCTATTTACTACAACAACAGAAGTAGAGACACACAAACAAAGGCTTCTCTATTCACTACATGTACAGTACAACAGCTTTTATGTTCATGTGTTTACATTCATATCCACTTCGTGTTGAAATTAATCAATTACTGGAAACTAGGAATTCCTAAGAAAAGATAACGAGGTTTGTGCTTTTCACTGTAACATTATGCTGCTTTTCACTGTAACATTATGCTGCTTTTCACTGTAACATTATACTGCTTTTCTCTGTAACATTATGCTGATTTTCTCTGTAACATTATGCTGCTTTTCTCTGTAACATTATGCTGCTTTTCACTGTAACATTATGTTGCTTTTCTCTGTAACATTATACTGATTTTCTATGTAACATTGTTGCTTTTCACTGTAACATTATGCTGCTTTTCTCTGTAACATTATGCTGCTTTTCACTGTAACATTATGCTGCTTTTCTCTGTAACATTATACTGCTTTTCACTGTACATTATGCTGCTTTTCTCTATAACATTATGCTGATTTTCTCTGTAACATTATGCTGCTTTTCTCTATAACATTATGCTGCTTTTCACTGTAACATTATGCTGCTTTTCACTGTAACATTATGCTGCTTTTCACTGTAACATTATGCTGTTTTTCACTGTAACATTATGCTGCTTTTCTCTGTAACATTATGCTGATTTTCTCTGTAACATTATGCTGATTTTCTCTGTAACATTATGTCTCAATGCACCGTACCTCTTCTAGGTTGCCAATGTATGTCATATTCCCCAGTGCTTAATTTGTAAATCGGGAGGTCCTGGAAAACACATAGTGAGCGCGAGAGGGGGGGGATATCCGGGGGCTCATGAGAAAAAAAGTGACAAACACAACGTAGCAGCGCAGCAGACCGAGTAAACAGCCAAGTAGCCTACTATCTATGGTGGTGAAACGGACAGAGCTCTCCAAGGTGCTGATTAATTCAAAGCAGTTTAGACGTCAATGCAGAACACCCGCCATACGTAGGCTATAGCCTATAGTATGCCCACATACTCGAGTATAGCTATGGGGCTTACACAAGTCCGAATTTCTTATAAGCCAAAATGTCAAGACATCAATGTACAGCGACATTTTTAGACGTCACTGCAGAACACCTGCCATATGCATATGCACACATATTCAGCTGTGGTGCTTACAAGACCCGAATGTCAGATAATTTTAAAGACATCAATGTGGCAGTAGAACAAATATCACAATATCGGAATATAACTTCAAATAAAATAATTCAATGTAGGCTACAGCAGAACACACATCTGAGAATATATAGGCCCCCTGCCTATGTGAAAATATGAAGCGCATATTCATATTAACTTCACAGTACAGATTACGTTTGTAAAGGGAAAATATGTTTCTACCCCCCCTCCCCTGAGTCTGACTCGCTAGTAGGCCTACTAGCTAGTGGAGGTGCCGGAAGTGATGCTGAACTGGCGGGATTAGCAGCGCTGCTAGCTAAAGCATCGCCATCAGGAGCAGTTATCCCTCACTCCTCTTTTCCGGCACTGACAGTTTTCTGGCTCGTTTCGGGTTCGAATCACTATCTTTCTCTGGATTTTTGGACTTTAAAAACTTCATCAAACTCAATTGCCTTTTCTTATCAATCTTTTATTTGGCTTTCCCACATTTCAAATTCAGTAGTGAGATGAATAGCCTAGCTACGTGATGTGATTACATAGGGACCTCTTCACTAGCTGACCACCACTACCAAGACAAGACCTGTGCCAAGATCAGTTACTTACCCCACCTGCCTTTTCCGGCAGGATCCGGCTCAAATTAAGCACTAATAGTCCCACTGTGTTGTGTGTGAATCCATCTACCCATTCACTTCCTCTCTCAGTCTTCACTGTATCTCATACTTGTTGATATCCATCTCTCTATATTGTTTCTCCCTCCAGAGTCTTGTAACTAGTCAAGCAGGGAAAATCATCATCCCCCATGCCCTCCCTAGCCCTGGATTCCTCTGGGGCAATTCTTCCTCACCACTCAAAGCTTAAACGCATGAAAAGCCGACCAGGGAGCAGAATACTAACATATTGCCACAGACAACATCTGTCAGGCCAATGTGCTCGTTTGTCAATCTGGGTAGTGTGTTGTGTCAAGCGATCTGTGCGTTTTCTACTTCCCTATGAGACTGACTGGTCCCAGGGAAGCGATTGACCCTTGCACTTCATGCTGCTCAAATGTTCTTGCTGGAGAGATATTATGAGAAAAACCAGCGTGCAGTTATTAGCCAGGGACAGTAATAGCAGACAGAACAGTGTGCTTAGTGGAGAGGCTCCAGTTTACTGCTCATCCAACACAGTCCCAAGGTTTCCCAGTGTCTTTAAAGCATAGGTATTTCTAACTATATAAAGAATATTATACTAGGCATATTATTTAATACGAAGAGGTTTAGGGGGTTATGCTGCCACTGAGATCCGACATTCAAGTATGACAGTCCTATTCAGGCATGACATTCTATGACATTCTTATCTAGGCCAATTAGACACTTACTTTCTCCTCATAGTGGATGTAGCTAGCAGCCTCCTCTCCCAGGTATTTCACCAGGCTGAGGACGACAGCATCCCTCCTCTCGCTCAGCTGAACAGGAGGAGAAATTAGAGTCTTAATCCTGAAGCTTTGAATTCACATTCTCTCACCATGCATAGAAATATGCCTGGCCTGTTAAAATATGAATGCAGTTCCAAGAAGCCCGTTCAAGCTGTGGTCCGCTGGTGGACTATCGATGTGAATAACTCACATCTCTGGTTGAGTTATAGTAGGAGAGACGGGGTGTAGAGACCAGAGGGCCAGGCCACAAGCCCACGTTCAACACAGAGCAGAGTGACAGATGTTGCCAGAGCATAGTATTCCTCTAAAACTCAATTTCATGACATACAGTATAATGCATCATTATATATATATAGGTTTAACCTGAGGGTTACGTCAGACAGTTAACATGTCTCCTCTGCTTCTTAACCCTGATTAATGTTTTTATGACCATACGTTTTAGGAGCAACAGGTCATAATTCGGTCAGAGTCCATAATGAATGAACTAGTCTTTTACTACAGTATGAATGTTTACTATCTAAGAAATTAAAGATCAAGGCTCAAGTCCAACATTTATATGTTCATCAGATTTTTTTGGTTGAGAAAACATGATTAACGACATGGGAACCTATTGTGTATATTTTTTCTTGGACTGATTCTATTTCATTGGTTTGTATAATCCCACTGATATGCAGTTTAGTTTGTTAATCTGCTTATAATCACAGATGGACTGGGATGCAATCTGTTTTGTATTTTCTCTTTTCATAATACATCTTTGAAAGAATACCAATTTGAGTGTTTTGTTTGCTCGTTGATTGAAGGCATGATCACTCAAGGATGACACAAAAAGAAATAGATTGAGCCTTGCCTTTTGATACTTCACTTGAAAGCAGAGATGCAGCCAGGTGAAACACTTCAATTATCAAGGCTGAAAATAGGTAGCAGCTTGTATTTAGCCAAAACGTTTAAGTGAACACTTCAACACTACTGACATTTATTTTATGGATATGGAGCCACTCATGTTGGCCCATATACTGTAAAAGGATGAGAACACCACTTTAGACTTACCACACTCTGCCAGTAAGCACCCTTCTCAATACTCTTCAGCCAATGATATCGATTTACACCTTCTCTCTCTCCCCATGTTCTTTCTCTCTTTTCCTCTCCCCATGTCTCTCACCTGCTGCCATATGAAGCTGATAACACAGGACTGTGTGAAAGGGATAACTTTATCTGTCTATCTGCTTTTTCTATCACAAACAGTGTGAAAAGAGCTCTCTCACACACATTTACCAGTGGAGTGTAACAGTTTTTTTCTGTTAACTCTCATTCTCGATCATCTACCTGGTATGTATTTGGCAACAGGCAGTCTACAGTAAGGCGTTGTGTGTCCCTGTTTTGCCCTGTACTGTATCTCTGTAGCTGTAGGTGGTGTTATGTCACGAGCCGGATGTTTAATAAAATAATGAAGCCGTCGGGTAATGATCCAATAGATGCCTCTGGCTTCAACCAGGGGCCTCATTCACTAGGTTATTCACAGTTCAACAATATCCATTCTTTATAACATTATCTATGCTTCATAGAAACTCTGACCCCCCCAGGGCCGTGTTCAGGGAGAGTGTACTCTACGTATTGTCTATGCTGTCTTCCCTGTGTCTCCCTCATATGCCTCGCATCACTCCATCCATCCATCCATCCATCCATCCATATCTCCATCCTGGTTACCTCTCTGGAGCTCCAATCGTAGGCCTGCGCGCCAGAGATGAAGCCCACGAGAGCAGCACTTCCGCTGGGACTGGTGCCGTCGAAGGTGACGCTCAAGGGACACTCCGCAGAGGGCCGTGCCACTATCTCTCCCGAGAAACCCTTCTCACGCCAGAACGCCTGCAGCAGAGACAGAAAAGGAGAGAGAGAGAGAGAGAGAGAGAGAGAGAGAGAGAGAGAGAGAGAGAGAGAGAGAGAGAATGACAGTTGGATGAGCTAGATGCACTTACCACACACAGATCGCCACCGATGCACTAGCTAATCCTACAGTTGAGGTCTGCGGTTTCCAAAATTAGTGGGTTGTAAATGTGTTTTGCTTGTTTGGAATCAGAAGAGATTGTACAGTTTTAAATGACTGTGTAAAACCACACTGATGCTCATAGCAAAGTTCACACTTTATGACATCATAGAGCAAAACACAACAAAGCACATCACTGAATCTAATATTCATAATTCAAGTCAAGTCAATCTCTAGCCTTACTTTGGATGTTCAAATCTTGTCAGAGTGTTTTACCTTCAGTGTGGTTCTTTTTCCACATTGAAAATTTAAAATGGATTAAATTGAGATTTTGTTTTACACTGGCCTACACATAATAACCCACAATGTCAAAGTGGAATTGTGTTTTTCAAAATTGTTACAAATTAATTAAAAATGAAAAGCTGAAATGTCTTGAGTCAATCATTTTTCAACCCCTTTGTGATGGCAAGCCTAAATAAGTTCAGGAGTAAAGATTTGCTTAACAAGTAACATAAGTTGCATGGACATAATAAGTTGCATGCAATAATAGTGTTTACCATGATTTTTGAATGACTACCTCATCTTGGTAACCCACACATACAATTATCTGTGAGGTTACTCTGTCGAGCAGTGCATTTCGAACACAGATTCAACCACAAAGACCAGGGAGGTTTTCCAATGCCTTGCAAATAAGGGCATCTATTGGTAGATTGGAGAAAAAAAAAGGAATAAAAAAAAGACACTGAAAATCCCTTTGAGCATGGTGAAGATATTAATTACACTTTGGATGGTGTATCAATACACTCAGTCACTAAAAATATATTGGCGTCCTTCCTAACTCAGTTGCCAGAAAGGAAAGAAACCGCTCAGGGATTTCACCGAGGCCAATGGTGACTTTAAATCAGTTACACAGTTTAATGGCTGTGATAGGAGAAAACTGAGGATGGATCAACAACATTGTAGTTATTCCACAATACTAACCTAATTGACAGAGTGAAGAGAAGGACACCTATACAGAATAAAAAATATTCCAAAACATGCATCCTGTCTGCGATAAGGCACTAAAGTAAAACAGCAAAAAAAACTTCATATCCTGAATAAAAAGTGTTATGTTTGGGGCAAATCCAACGCAACACATCACTGAGTACCACTCTTCATATTTTCAAGGATGGATGTGGCTGCATCATGCTATGGGTATGCTTTTCATCGGTAAGGACTAGGGAGTTTTTTAGGATAAAAATAAACAGAATAAGCACAGGAAAAATCCTAGAGGAAAGCTTGGTTCAGTTTGCTTTCCAACAGAGGCTGGGAGACAAATTCACCTTTCAGCAGGACAATAATCTAAAACACAAGGCCAAATACACATTTCAGTTGCTTACCAAGACAACATTGAATGTTCCTGAGTGGCCTAGTTACATTTTTGACTCAAATCTGCTTGAAAATCTATGGCAAGACTTGAAAATGGCTGTCGAGCAATGATTAACAACCAATTTGACAGAGCTTGAATAATTTTTTTAAAGAATAATGTGCAAATATTGTACAATAGAGGTGTGCAAAGCTCTTAGAGACTCACCCAGAAAGACCCACAGCTGTAATCACTGCCAAAGGTGATTCTAACATGTACAGTATTGACTCAGGAGGTTGAATACTTATCTAATATAGATATATATATATTTTTACAAATGTTATAATTTTTCTTCCACTTTGACATTACAGAGTATTTTGTGTAGATTGTTGACAAAAAGTGACAATTAAATCCATTTTAATCTCACTTTGAAACACACCAAAATGTGGAAAAAGTAAAGGGGTGTGAATACTTTCTGAAGGCACTGTAAAATGGATACTGACAATATAGTTATGTGCTGACCATACTGTTGATATTCCCTCTATGTTTACAGGTGCCCAAGAGATCCCACTGTGTATATTATTACTATATTATACAATGGGTGGTTCTAATCCTGAATGCTGATTGGTTAAAACCGCATTCCAGCTGGTGTCTATTCCACAACTTACCACCGGCTAAATCTATGACGCTAAAATGCCTATTTACTCTGTTCCATCTGACTGCGCAATCCACTGTCTCATCAGCCCAGCCAGGCAATTGATTAACTTGATCTCCACTATAAAAAGCATCTAGACATTGTCTCACATTTCTTTTAGACTAACATTTAGTTTTTAACAGCTGAGATTTGTATAAACCTTGCTGTCTGTCTCTCCAACATTTGCAACATTGTTTCAATATTCAAATTCGATCTCCAGCTGTCCCACAGTAATGAACGTGTCGGGAGTCAGGACGAGACAGACAGGCAGGCAGCATTTCTCAGCCAGTTGAAATCATTATTCAGCTGGCATAATATTTATGGATATATACAAATAAATGTAAATTGACAAAAGGTAAAACGAAACGAAGTGCAGCTAGTTTGCAGTCTTTCCAGCTTCAGTTTGAAGTGATTGTGTTAGCGGTGTTGTTGGCTTGCTCCTCTGAACAACAGTGTCCTGACGAGAGAGCACATTTTCTATGCCAGGCAAATCGTGCCTCATTAGCTCATTGTTACGGATGTATCAAAATAAATGTCACTAGAAAACAACTTAAACAAATGCAAAGGCAGCTACTGTTGTTATTCTGGCTGCACTGTTTGACGGGACAGTAAGTTAGCCGCAAGCAAGGGATAAGAACGACTGGGTCGCGTCTCTGGCAACCGAACTGATAGAACAAACGACCAGCCGGCTTGGGTAGCAACCCTAAATTTTTGTCGGGACTATATCTTGTGGAAGGATGAAATAGTATGAATAAATTCATCAAAATAAAGTTTTTAATGAAAATTATTTGAATATGTTGGTAAACCGTTGTATTCAAGTGATAATGCCCTTGAAGCCAGTGTTTGGAGGATATATTGGCACGATTTCGTCTCGGGCCTAACAACACCCGTGCCAATATATCTCTCCAAACACCGGCTTCTTGGGCATTATCACTTAATTATACTGTATGTCAGCATGTCAGTGGTCAAATTCCAAACTACCTCATAATATCAGCAGCACATGAAACATGGTAATGTATTTTGAATGCCTCATAAATGAGTCATTTGACACTCATAAAAGTACTATGTGTAGTGTGTGGCGAACCTCAGGGCTCTGCGTGCTTATTAATGTAATGTGACTAATGTACAGTCTTGTGTCTCATACACAGGCACACTTCATCATGTGGAGGGACAAATCATGTTCATATACAGTACAGGCTGAGAATATATTTTGAACATTATATGAGAAAAGGGTTAGTGTTATTATCAATGTGTGTCAAGTCTCTTATGAGCCAATGGTGTTAATAAATTGTGTTATTGACTGTGTGTGTGTGTGTGTGTGTGTGTGTGTGTGTGTGTGTGTGTGTGTGTGTGTGTGTGTGTGTGTGTGTGTGTGTGTGTATGTGTACTAACCATCTGGTAGGTGATGATAAACTTCATCAAGTGCCCAACAGGCATGTTCTGTGTGAGGTGTTCTCTCTGACTGGGTAGAGCAGGTTGGTAGTGGATCTTAGCTGGGGAGAAGGAGAAATATATTGAGATTGGGTTATCTCAGGAAAAATATATTGAGATTGGGTTATCTCAGGAGAAATATATTGAGATTGGGTTATCTCAGGATAAATATATTGAGATTGGGTTATCTCAGGAGAAATATATTGAGATTGGGTTATCTCAGGAGAAATATATTGAGATTGGGTTATCTCAGGAGAAAGGTGATGACTTGTCACTATGCCAGCTATAATGGACAACAGAAGGGAGAGAAAAGTGCTGAATCGAGAGGTTTGCCTCTCTGGGTTTTGATAGTGACTGACAATAATGGTGTAGAGAATTAAGGGACAAAGATAGAGCGAGAGATACAAAAGGAAAAGAGAAGAGGAGTGAGAGGAGAGGAATACATAACACGCATCACTTTGGTTAACCCCTGTATTGATCAGAATGGGCTTTCGTTTTTGAATCATCGACCAGCACTCAGGTAAATTGAATTCAATACCCCAGTGACTGCCTGCATGGATCTCTCAGAAATGGCCCTGCACAGAAAATCCCTGCGATTAAACACTGCTGGGCTGTCGGTTTGCCTTAAAGCTGTGGTTGCAGTAACCAGTAACCTTATTTACATTTTAAGATCCAACTTGTATTATTCCTTTGTAAAGACAGATTGAATAACTTCATCAGTATTGTACTGTCATGGCTAGGAACATTGAACGTCTGTCACACACTGAGGAGAAGGCAGTCAACGTTGGCTGCAGTGTGTCACAAAAGCTTGTGTAAGATGGGGACTACTGTTCTAGAGCTGTCAATGTCTGTCAGAAACTACAAATGAAGGCCCGTTCTGCTAACCAAACTAAATAATACAATTGAAAAGTGGGTTACACTTCTTCTGACATGAAAATGACAACAATGAAATAAAACCTGTGGTAAAGTGTTGTTATGTCAATTCATGACCATTCATTCACATCCAAGTATTCAGACCTCTTCCCTTTTTCCACATTTTGTAACAGCAAAATTGATGAAATTAATTTTATTTCTCATCAACACCCCATCATGACAAATCGGAAAAACAGGTTTTTAGAAATGTTGGCAAATGTAAATATAAAAAACATATATATATATACCTTATTTACATAAGCATTCAGACCCTTTAATATGAGACTCGAAATTGAGCATCCTGTTTCCATTGATCATCCTTGAGATGTTTCTACAACTTGATTGGAGTCCACCTGTGGTAAATCCAATTGATTGGACATGATTTGGAAAGGCACACACCTGTCTATATAAGGTCCCACAGTTGACAGTGCATGTCAGAGCAAAAACCAAGCCATTAGGTCGAAGGAATTGTCCGTAGAGCTCCGAGACAGGATTGTCTTGAGGCACACATCTGGGGAAGGGTACCAATACATTTCTGCAGCATTGAAGGTCCCCAAGAACACAGTGGCCTCTATCATTCTTAAATGGAAGAAGTTTGGAACCACCAAGACTCTTCTTAGAGCTGGCTGCCTGGCCAAACTGAGCAATCGGGGGAGAAGGGCCTTGGTCAGGGAGGTGACCGAGCTCCAGGGTTCCTCTATGGATATGGGAGAACCTTCCAGAAGGACAACCATCTCTGCAGCACTCCACCAATCAGGCCTTTATGGTAGAGTGGCCAGACAGAAGCCACTCCTCAGTAAAAGGCACATGAGAGCCCGCTTGGAGTTTGCCAAAAGGCACCTAAAGGACTCTCAGACCATGAGAAACAAGATTCTCTGGTCTGATGAAACCAAGATTGAACTCTTTGGCCTGAATGCCAAGCGTCACGTCTGGAGGAAACCATCAACCACCATCCCTACAGCGAAGCATGGTGGTGGCAGCATCATGCTGTAAGGATGTTTTTCAGTGGTAAGGACTGGGAGACTAGTCAGGATAGAGGGAAAGATGAATGGAGCAAAGTACAGAGATATCCTTGATGAAAACCTGCTCCAGAGCGCTCAGGACCTCAGACTGGGGCCTGGTTCACCTTCCAACAGGGCAACGACCCTAAACACACAGCCAAGACAACGCAGGAGTGGCTTCGGGACAAGTCTCTGAATGTCCTTGAGTGGCCCAGCCAGAGCCCGGATTTGAACCCAATCCTCTGTAGCTCAGCTGGTAGAGCACGGCGCTTGTAATGCCAAGGTAGTGGGTTCGATCCCCGGGACCACCAATACACAAAAATGTATGCACGCATGACTGTAAGTCGCTTTGGATAAAAGCGTCTGCTAAATGGCATATTATTATTATTTATTATTATTATCTCTGGAGAGACCTGGAAATGGCTGTGCAGCAACGCACCCCATCCAACCTGACAGAGCTTGAGAGGATCTGCAGAGAAGAATGGGAGAAACTCCCCAAATACAGGTGTGCCAAGCTTGTGGCATCATACCCAAGAAGACTCGAGGCAGTAATCGCTGCCAAAGGTGCTTCAACAAAGTACTGAGTAAAGGGTCTGAATACTTATGTAAATGTGATATTTTAGTTGTTGTTTTTAACACATTTGCAAAGATTTCTAAAAACCTGTTTTTGCTTTGTCATTATGGGGTATTTTGTGTAGATGGATGAGGGAAAAAAACAATTTCATTAATTTTAGAATAAGGCTGTAACGTAACAAAATGTGGAAAAAGTCAAGGGGTCTGAATACATTCCGAATGCACTGTACTTGTTATGGTGCATATTGTTGAAGACAATTGATGCCTTGCATATCATGTGTCAGACTGTCCTACCATGAAACAAATAACTGGGACCATGGCTGAAATACTAATTCCGACATCATGCATCCTACTGTTTATTGACACCTGTCATTGTGAATCTGCATGTCCTGACACTTGTGCCATGATGCAAACCCACTGTCTATTTCACAACCAGACTACACTATATATACAAAAGTATGTAGACACCCCTTCAAATTAGTGGAATCGGCTATTTTAGCAACACCCATTGCAAACAGGTGTATAAAATTGAGCACACAGCCATGCCATCTCCAAAGACAAACATTGGCAGTAGAATGGCCTTACTGAAGAGCTCAGTGACTTTCAATGTGGCACAGTCATAGGATGCCACCTTTCCAACAAGTCAGTTCATCAAATTTCTGCCCTGCTAGAGCTGCCCCGGTCAACTGTAAATGCTGTTATTGTGAAGTGGAAACGTCTAGGAGCGACAACGGCTCAGCCGCAAAGTGGGAGGCCACACAAGCTCACAAAACGGGACTGCCGAGTGCTGAAGCGCGTAGAGCGTGTAAATCTTCTGTCCTCGGTTGCAACACTCATTACTGAGTTCCAAACTGCCTATGGAAGCAACATCAGCACAATAACTGTTCGTTGGGAGCTTCATGAAATGGGTTTCCATGGCCGAGCAGCCGCACACAAGCCTAAGATCACCATGCGCAATGCCAAGCGTCGGCTGGAGTGATGAATCACGCTTCACCATCTGGCAGTCCGACGGACAAATCTGGGTTTGGCGGATGCCAGGACAACGCTACCTGCCCGAATGCATAGTTTGGATGAGGAGGAATAATGGTCTAGGGCTGTTTTTCATGGTTCGGGCTAGGCCCATTAGTTCCAGTGAAGGGAAATCTTAATGCTACAGCATACAATGGCATTCTAGACGATTCTGTGCTTCCAACTTTGTGGCAACATGACAATGCCCCTGTGCAAAAAACGATGTCCATACAGAAATGGTTTGTCGAGATCGGTGTTGAAGAACTTGACTGGCCTGCACAGAGCCCTGACCTTAACCCCATTGAACACCTTTGGGATGAATTGGAATGCCGACTGCGAGTGCCCGACCTCACTAATGCTCTTGTGGCTGAATGGAAGAAAGTCCCTGCAGCAATGTTCCAACATCTAGTGGAAAGCCTTCCCAGAATAGTGGAGGCTGTTATAGCAGCAAAGGGGGGACCAACTCCATATTAATGCCCATGATTTTGGAATGAGATGTTCGACAAGCAGGTGTCCACATACTTTTGGTCATGTAGTGTATTTGGCTCAAAACATTCTCTAAGACCTAAACCTTAACTGGAATTGTGCATAAAGGGTTTGACCATTGAGCAAGTTGAGGAAGTTAAACTCTTAGGTATGACATTGGGCGGTCAATAATCATGGTTAAGTCAAATTTACAAAGTTGTTGTGAAGATGGGGAGGGGTATGTCTGTTATAAAAAAATAACAAAAAAGAATTCACACAAAAATCAACTGTACTAGTTGTTCAGGCTCTGGTCTTGTCCCATCTTGATTACTGTCCGGTAATATGGTTGTCACTCCCTGGCTCTGGGGACTCTTAAATGTTGAGCCAGGGTGTGGATTTTTCTATGTTTAGTTTTCTATGTTTTTTGTTCTAGATCGTTTAGATCTATGTTGGCCAGGGTGGTTCCCAATTAGAGGCAGCTGTAGCTCGTTGTCTCTGATTGGGGACCATACTTAGGCAGCCTGTTGGCACCAGTTAGTTTGTGGGATCTTGCTCCGTAAAGGTTTGTGTTGTTGTAACCTCAGGACTTCACGTATCGTTCGTTTTGTTGTTTTGTTCGTGTGATGTGTACTAAATAAAATGTATGCTTATCACGCAGCGCCTTGGTTCCACGAGTCATCAGTCAACGTTCGTGACAATGGTCAAGTGCAGCAAAGAAAGACCTAGCAATGCTGCAGCTTGCTCAAAACAGAGCAACATGCCTTTAACTGCACATACAGAACTAACATCAACAACATGCATGCCAGTATTTCATGGTTGAGGGTTGATGAGAGATGAACTGCTTCTCTTCTAGTTTTTATGAGAAATATTACTGTGATGAAAATTCCAGAATGTCTGCATAATGAGATGTTCGACGAGCAGGTGTCCACATACTTTTGATCATGTAGTGTTTACTGTGTCCCAAATGGCACCCTATTCCATATTTAGTGCACTACTTTTGACCAGGGGCCATAGGGCTCACTATATAGCGAATAGGGTGCCATTTGGGATGTAGACTATGAATAAAATTGTCATTCAACATAGAATGGTTATGAATGTGATGTCTGTACCTAGAAATTCCATGCAGGAAGAAAACATAGAGGCAAAAAAACATCAGGAGCACTGATAGCATTTTAGGTGAATAATGTTGAGCCAACAGCACCCAATCTATGTTACAAATGCAGGGAAAACTGCTCAATAAAATAAGCTCACAGGAGCCACAGTGCTTTTCCATGTCATAGTCTACAGAGCCATGTCAATGTGTGAAGTGTGATGTGACAGCCAAACGCCCTATAAATACAGTTGCCATTGAAAAGCAGCGTTAGAGAAGGTGTGACATTTTCTAAATGGTGTTTTTAACCATACTTTTTGAACTAGCTGATGAACTTATTCAACCAGGTTATTCCTAAGGTATTGTATTTATGATGCATTTATGTATTTATGACTCACAAGTCCATGCTTCATTGGCAGATGCTGTAAAGACTGATAACTGTGGTTGAATGTACCTTTGTAGCACCATGGTAATAACAATGACTTCAGTGTGGTTTGCTATACTGACACAATTGCAATACTCTATTATAAACACTGGACCCACTTCTTATACTGTTCTCCTGAGTGGCGCAGTGGTCTAAGGCACTGCATCGCAGTGCTAACTAGAGATCCTGGTTCGAATCCAGGCTCTGTCGCAGCTGGCCGCGACCGGGAGACTCATGGGCGGCGCACAATTGGCCCAGCGTCGTCCAGGGTAGGGGAGGGAATGGCCGGCAGGGATGTAGCTCAGTTGATAGAGCATGGTGTTTGCAACGCCAGGGTTGTGGGTTCGATTCCCACGGGGGGCCAGTATAAAAAAATATATATGTATTGTGATGTCACGAGAGGCTGTGTCCTGGAGGGACGTTACATCCCCCTGAGGTGGCTGCAAACCCAGACAGCTATGGCTCCATCTGCTGGTATGGTCGGGAACTCCACCCCTCTATGGCCAATCTTCCCACGCAGCTGAAACAAATGAGGAGCTGATGAGCTGAAGGTTTGTTGAAGGGAAGAGACACGGTCTCCAGGCTGGGCTCTCTGGAGGACAAGAGTGCTGCACGTCCACTTCCATGAGGAATATAAGGATTTGGAGATACTTACCTTTGGGAAATACTCACCTTTGGATATATGCACCTGTGGAAATACGTGTGGGATTTTGGAAGGACGTTTTGCTGGGTTGGCCACTAGCTGCAACGTGGAATACAGTAAGACTGGGGAAAAGTTATTTGAGCGAGGGAGAGTTATGATTTTGGATGTGGAAGAGACATCCCTGAACTGTTAACCCTTAAAGAGCCACCAGAGAACAGAATTGTGTTATATTTTCGTTAATTTCCCAAGACCTTTAATAAAATCCTTGTTTTGGTTGAACCTGGTCTCCTTGCACTACTTGAGCAATCCCGCTGAAAGCTGTGTAGCCTCTCGTGACGTCACAGATGGTGGAGAATACGGGCACGCTCAAGCGTTAATAGTGCATGTCAGAGGAGGATACCGAAGGTTTGATCACCCAGTTTTCCAAGTTGGCCGTAGGCTCCCCGCCGACTGAAATGGAGGACATATTGAAAGCCCTTGTTGCTGGCCAGCAAGCCCAGATGCAAGCAAACGTGGCTCTCTTGGAGGAGCAAAAGAAAGCCAACCTTCTGAAGGCAGAGGAATTGCAGTTGCAGAGACAGAGGGTGGTCCAAAATACCCGCCCAATAAAGGCAAGTGACTTTATATCTAAGATGGGAGCTACCGATGACATTGAGGCATACCTGCATGCATTTGAGGCCACGGCCACTAGGGAAGCCTGGCCCAAGCAACAGTGGGTTGGTCTGTTAGCCCCCTTTCTAACCGGGGAATCGCTGAATGCTGTCCGGGACCTGGGCCCTGACCAGGTTACTGACTATGATGCCCTGAAGTCTGAGATCCTCAGCAGATATGGACTCACAAAGTTTGGTATGGCCCAGCGCTTTCACAGCTGGACCTTCCAACCAGACCAACCTCCTCGGGCGCAGATGCATGAACTTGTCCGAATCGCAAGGAAATGGCTGGATCCGCAGAGGAATACAGCAGTGGCGGTGGTGGAGGCCGTTGTGGTGGATCGTTACCTACGCGCCCTGCCTTATGAGGCAAAACGGTTCATCAGTCAACAGGCCTTGACCACGGCTGATCTGACCGTGGAAGCTGTGGAAAAGTACCAGGCCACAGCGGAGATGCTGAATGCTTCCCGAAAAGACCCCAGGAGTGCGGCCCCACCACAAATGGGAAGAACCCGTCCAAAGGACCCCAAGGTCTCGAACCCAGCCACGTCAGGACTTATCCCGGCTCCAGGGGAGCCAGAAACCAGACGGGTCCAAGAAGAGTACACCAGGAGGGGGAAAACTCGACAGTGTTACCGGTGTGGGGAGATGGGACATATCTCCTGGCAGTGTGGGAAACCAGCCGATGAACCTATGCCCACTGCGGAGTCCTCCAGCTCAGCACCCACACACCGTTTTGCCTCGCTCTTGGGAGTCGTAGATGGCGGCCCAGATCGACCCCCCACCTGCCCGGTAACTGTGACTCACCATGATGTGGAGGCCTTACTGGATTCTGGTAGCCGGGCCACCCTGGTGCGTAAGGATTTGGTGGGCCCAACGTGTCTGACCCCGGGGAAAGTCCTCCCAGTTTCCTGTGTCCATGGGGACACCAGAGAATACCCCATTACTGAACTTACAATGACCAGCACACGGGGAACCATACACACGACGGGCGGGGGTGGTTGATTCCCCTCCCCGTCCCTGTCCTAATTGGACGAGACTGCCCAGCCTTTTACCCACTCTGGAGAGAGTCTCAGGAGAGGATAACCCGAGTACCTCGGAAACGGAGAGGCAAGACTCATCCTGGGAAGGCTCCGGTGCAATCCTCCGAGTTACTCACTCCCGCCCGGGCTCTGATAGGGATGGCAGGTGCCCAGACCGACACAGAGACGGAGCTACAGAATCTGGACAAAGAACTGTCTGGTCTGAAGGGGACCGCTGAGAGGTATCGTTTGTTAAAGCAACAGTTAGACATGAAGACAGAAGAGTTAGATATCCTCCAGGCTAAACTCCAACCGAGCTCCTTCCCTAAGCAACAGGAGGAGCTGGAGAGGCTGCGCAGGACCATCGAGGAGTGTGAGGAGACCCTGCGCAGTAGTAAGGAGGTCCAGAAGAAGGCAGAGGAGAAGTACAAGGTGTTGGAGAACAAGATGAAGAATGCGGAGGCAGAGAGAGAGAAGGAACTGAAAGCTGCTCAACAGAAGCTAAACTCTGCTAAAACCAAGGCTGATGCATTCAGTAAGAAACTCAAGGAGAGACAACAGGAGGCTGAGTCCCTGGTCCTAGAGGTGGAGGAGTTGAAGAGAGAGCAGGCTGGCAAGCACCACGGCAATGCGGACGCCCTCTCCCGGCGTGATGCCTTCTTCGCTGCCTTTACCCCGACGAGGACGTCGGTCCCGAGGAGGGGGATGTGTGATGTCACGAGAGGCTGTGTCCTGGAGGGACGTTACATCCCCCTGAGGTGGCTGCAAACCCAGACAGCTATGGCTCCATCTGCTGGTATGGTCGGGAACTCCACCCCTCTATGGCCAATCTTCCCACGCAGCTGAAACAAATGAGGAGCTGATGAGCTGAAGGTTTGTTGAAGGGAAGAGACACGGTCTCCAGGCTGGGCTCTCTGGAGGACAAGAGTGCTGCACGTCCACTTCCATGAGGAATATAAGGATTTGGAGATACTTACCTTTGGGAAATACTCACCTTTGGATATATGCACCTGTGGAAATACGTGTGGGATTTTGGAAGGACGTTTTGCTGGGTTGGCCACTAGCTGCAACGTGGAATACAGTAAGACTGGGGAAAAGTTATTTGAGCGAGGGAGAGTTATGATTTTGGATGTGGAAGAGACATCCCTGAACTGTTAACCCTTAAAGAGCCACCAGAGAACAGAATTGTGTTATATTTTCGTTAATTTCCCAAGACCTTTAATAAAATCCTTGTTTTGGTTGAACCTGGTCTCCTTGCACTACTTGAGCAATCCCGCTGAAAGCTGTGTAGCCTCTCGTGACGTCACAGTATTCACTAACTGTAAGTCACTCTGGATAAGAGCGTCTGCTAAATGACTAAAATGTAAATGTAAAATGTTATACTCAATCACATTCACAACAATTGCCACAGACCAACCAACAATCCAATGTCACTCAGAGGGTAGATGATAAAGCATCAGGGGACAGGAAGTGGGTCCAGTGTTTGCAATAGAGTATTGCACTGGGGCTTTATGGGTCAAGAGCCTGGACCTGTGATCATGTGACTACAGGTTTACATCTACATTCAGGTATTGGAGGTGCTTTAGTCTTGATTTTATTACACAGCACTGTAATGTTCAAACCATGGCTGGCACACCAGAGAGCTGGAGAGAAGGAGAGTGGACAACAGTCTTTAGTTCCAATCAGGCACTTAAAGGCATAATTTAACTAATCACCTTGCCACCTGAACTCAAGGGCACACTATAAAATGGGACAACAAGAGCTTGATTAGTTCAATCGGGTGTTTTACTGCCTTCAGGAGTTTTGAGCTGTAGCGAAATGCTTGTGCTTCTAGCTCTGACAGTGCAGTAATATCTAACAACTAATATCTAACAATTTCAAAACATATACCAAATACACACAAATCTAAGTAAGGAATGGAATTAAGAATATATACATATATGGACAAGCAATGACAGAAATGACAGAGCGGCATGGACTAAGATACAGTAGAATATTATAGAATACAGTATACATATGAGATGAGTAATGCAAGATATGTAAACATTATTAAAGTGACTAGTGTTCCATTTCTTAAAGTGGCCAGTGATTTCTATAGGCAGCAGCAGCCTCTAATGTGCTAGTGATGGCTATTTAACAGTCTGATGGCCTTGAGATAGAAGCTGTTTTTCAGTCTCTCGGTCCCAGCTTTGATGCACCTGTACTGACCTCGCCTTCTGGATGATAGCGGGGTGAACAGGCAGTGGCTCGGGTGGTAGATGTCCTTGATGATCTTTTTGGCCTTCCTGTGGCATCAGGTGCTGTAGGTGTCCTGGAGGGCGGGTAGTTTGCCCCCGGTAATGCATTCGGCAGACCACCCTCTGGACAGCCCTGCGGTTGCGGGCAGTGCAGTTGCCGTACCAGGCAGTGATACAGTCCGACAGGATGCTCTGAATTGTGCATCTGTAAAAGTTTGTGAGGGTTTTAGGTGCCAGGCCAAATTTCTTCAGCCTCCTGAGGTTGAAGAGGCTCTGTTGTGCCTTCTTCACCACACTGTCTGCATGGGTGGACCATTTCAGTTTGTCAGTGATGTGTACGCCTAGGAGCTTGAAGATTTTCACCTTCTCCACTGCGGTCCCGTTGATGTGGATAGGGGGGTGCACCCTCTGCTGTTACCTGAAGTCCACGATCATCTCCTTTGTTTTGTTGACGTTGAGTGAGAGGTTATTTTCCTGGCACCACACTCCCAGAGCCCTCACCTCCTCCCTGTAGGCTGTCTCGTCATTGTTGGTAATCCAGCCAACTACTGTTGTGTCGTCTGCAAACTTGACGATTGAGTTGGAGGCATGCTTGGCCACGCAGTCATGGGTGAACAGGGAGTACAGGAGGGGGCTGAGCACGCACCCTTGAGGGTCCCAAGTGTTGAGGATCAGCAAAGTGTAGATGTTGTTTCCTACCTTCACCACCTGGGGGGGCGGCCCGTCATGAAGTCCAGGACCCAGTTGCACAGGGCGGGGTTCAGACCCAGGGCCTCGAGCTTAATGATGAGCTTTGAGGGTACTATGGTGTTGAATGCTGATCCAAGCGGATCCTTCTGAAATGGGTGACAGAATTTTCCTTCGGGTACATTTTGCTCGGATCGGTAGAGGCCTATCACTCTAATCCAACAGTGACAGTCGATCATTACTGACTGTCGTTCCAGTAGCACTGTCTGCCAGTCTAGACACACACCTCATCTTTACAAGGTAGTCTTCTGCTCCACTGGCTCCCTTACCCTGACTCATTGTGACTCCATTTTCCCTTAGCTAATATTCACTGCAGTCTGTTTTCACTCTGTCTCTACTCTCTCTCTCTCTCTCTCTTTCTCTCTCTCTCTCTCTCTCTCTCCTCTCCCTTATTCTCTCTCACTCTCTCACTTTCTCTCGCTCTCTCACTAATTAATTATCTCCTTAATGTTTTTGTGATTTGAAAATCTTTTCCCCCTACCCTGATAACTGGCACATCTGTCTCTCCAGTTCCTCTTTTGACAGTGACCTGTGAAACAGATCTGAGATCTAACCGTAGCCTCCGGCAAGGGTGCTCAAGGATTTTACACAGCTCATTTTCTATCTCCAACTTTGTTGCTACATTCTCTCAGGGTCCAGAAGAAAAGTGATAAGAAACTGGAGATAAATACAGCACAAATGCAGTCAAGTACCAGTATGTACTTTTCTTAGAAACAAATATATGCAATGTAATAAACTGATAACCAAATCCGTTTTCAAAGGTTTAATCTTCCAGAGAGATTAATATCTACTGTATATTTTTTGAATCACTTCAACTTCCCAATAACTCCTACTTTCAGTGCAATACCAAATAAGTCAGGATTTAGTCTTATACACACAGTGTCTGAAAGCCTTTCAGCCTTCTGGATGAGGCTTGGGTCATAGTGGGCAAATCAATGCTAATGCATTGCTTACCTGTTTTCCTACAGTGTAAACAAGCCATATGAATTAGCTATGAGTGGCAGATCTGTCGGGTCCTGTGCCATTGCCCTAGCCTGCTGTCATTAAAAAAGCTCCTCTTGCAGAGGGGAGAAGATAGATGGCAATATCAGGCGCTGGGCCGCTTGGCTGCCAGTCAAGTCCAATTGCATCCATTTGAAATTCCAGTTTAGTCAGGTAGAACTATACTTAGAGGGAGATTGCCTATTGCCCAGAACCTAATTTCACCCATGTAGAGTACACCTTAATTCACCCACATCCACAACAGAAAATACATACAAACACACACACACACACACACTCACGCACACACACACACACGAAGGAGCACACATACACACATACAAACAAATGTGCACACACATGCAGGCATGAAGACACACACGGCCAGGTGCACACATGCAAACACACTAATGCACGAACATACACACACACACATACACACACACACACAAACAGCTGCCATGCTCAAAGCGACCTAGCTACTACTTGTCAAACACATAATCACACACACACGCAGACTCAAATTTATATTCAAACAAAATGCTAATTTAGAACATGGACAGCTGTGTGTCTTGTAGAGTAGAACAGTCCTAGAAAAGAAGATCAAATTAACTCCATTGAGTCATACAGCAGGCATTTGCTAAGAGTGATAACAAGAGAGTAGTTTTGAGGTTGACAACAACAAAACAACGGCTTGGCATGTGTAATACACTTTGGAACAAATAAAACATTTAGAGTATAAAAATGAATATGTAGCAATGTTCCGAAAAGCAAAGACACAGCCAAAACACTCATATCCTGGCGCCACAATCTCCTGCAGAGTGAACTACTATGCAGTCAAGCATAAATCATTGAGATGGCTGAGAAACAGGCAAAAAGGACAACTCCACTCATTATAAAAGATAGATGGATGGTGGAATAAATTGTAAAGCCGCCAATTCATGATGGATCAGAGAACACACAACTCCCAGACAGAGTGACAGAGAAGGGCTGTGTGTGTCTGCAAAGATGTGTTTGTGTGTGTGGTGTGTGTGTGTGTGTGTGTGTGTGTGTGTGTGTGTGTGTGTGTGTGTGTGTGTGTGTGTGTGTGTGTGTGTGTGTGTGTGTGTGTGTGTGTGTGTGTGTGTGTGTGTGTGTGTGTGTGTGTGTGTGTGTGTGTGTGTGTGTGAGTGTGTGTGTGTGTGTGTAGCGGAATATGTCCATTATGAAGGAAACCATGAAAACATGTCTGAGTTTATTTGAGGGTTATGTACTATTCATCGTGGCTCTATACAGATACAAGGACTGTGTGTGAATGTGTGTGGGTGTACACGGGCACGAGTGTGTGAGTCGGCCTTACACAACGTCCTCACTCCTTCTTTAATCAGAAACTTGCTCCATGCCAAGGTGAGCTTTATGGCAAGGTCTATCCATACCCAGCTTCCTCTGACTGGAAATGCCAGGGCAGTTTCCAGGGCACCTGAATTTCAAAGTGAACGTGTCACACAAATGACTTTAAGCGCCACTCACTTCTTTTATTTATCCTTCACCCCTCTTTTTGGATGGACATCTAAATTACTGCACAGGCTCTGGTTTTAAGAGTCCCTGTCACCTGTCAGGGTGCCTCCACAGCAGCCACTGGCAACAGAGCCCGACAGATCCCTGCTGCATAATTCAAAGCTGTTCCCAGATCTGTCTCATTAAGTGTCCTGGCTGGGGTCCATGGCTCCAGCAGAGGGTTCTATGTGTTCTCTGGGTTCCTGGTAGCGGGCAGTGGGGCATGCCTCCATTCCTCCATCCCACCTTCCAGGTATGAGTTGCCAGAACCAGGGTCTTGTCATATCTGCATGGCTGCCCTGTTCAATACACCTTAGTGGCTAGCCTGTGAGTTGATGTGTCAGTGGGTATTTCATTAGAGGAGTGGTGAAGTGGGGCGACAGAGGTGGGACACACACACACACACACACTGACCTGCCAGGTGAGGAGGGCAGGTGACAATCACTGCTCTGCACAAGTAGGACTGGGTGGCTGTCATCACCTTGGCCTGCTCAGCATCCTATGGGAAAGACACACACATGCATGTACTGTACATGAACTCGCACACACACACACAGACAAATCAAATCACAAACACATATAATCGTGTGTACATCTACAGTATACAGTGCCTTGCAAAGGTATTCATCCCCGTTTGCGGTTTTCCTATTTTGTTGCATTACAACCTGTAATATAAATGGATTTTAATTTGGATTTCATGTACAGGACACAAAATAGTCCAAGTTTGTGAAGTGAAATGAAAAAAATAACTTTTATACAAAAATAAATAACGTAAAAAAGTGGTGCGTGCATATGTATTCACCCCCTTTGCTATGAAGCCCTTAAATAAGATATGGTGCAACCAATTACCTTCAGAAGTCACATAATTAGTTAAATAAAGTCCACCTCTGTGCAATCTAAGTGTCACATGATCTCAGTATATATACACCTGTTCTGAAAGGCCCCAGAGTCTGCAACACCACTAAGCAAGGGGCACCACCAAGCAAGCGGCACCATGAAGACCAAGGAGCTCTCCAAACAGGTCAGGGTCAAAGTTGTGGAGAAGTAAAGATTAGGGTTGGGTTATAAAAAAATATCTGAATCCCACAGAGCATCATTAAATCCATTATTAAAAAATTGAAAGAATATGGCACCACAACAAACCTGCCAAGAGAGGGCCGCCCATCAAAACTCACGGACCAGGCAAGGAGGGCATTAATCAGAGTGGCAACAAAGAGACCAAAGATAACCCTGAAGGAGCTGCAAAACTCCACAGCGGAGATTGGAGTATCTGTCCATAGGACCACTTTAAGCCGTACACTCCACAGAGCTGGGATTTACAGAAGAGTGGCCAGAAAAAAGCCATTGCTTAAAGAAAAAAATAAGCAAACACGTTTGGTGTTCGCCAAAAGGCATGTGGGAGACTCCCCAAACATATGGAAGAAGGTACTCTGGTTAGATGAGACTAGAATTGAGCTTTTTGGCCATCAAGGAAAACGCTATGTCTGGCGCAAACCCAACACCTCTCATCACCCTAAGAACACCATCCCCACTGTGAAGCATGGTGGTGGCAGCATCATGCTGTGGGGATGTTTTTCATCGGCAGGGACTGGGAAACTGGTCAGAATTGAAGGAATGATGGATGGCGCTAAATACAGGGAAATTCTTGAGGGAAACCTGTTTCAGTCTTCCAGAGATTTGAGACTGGGATGGAGGTTCACCTTCCAGCAGGACAATGACCCTAAGCATACTGCTAAAGCAACACTTGAGTGGTTTAAGAAACATTTAAATGTCTTGGAATGGCATAGTCAAAGCCCAGACCTCAATCCAATTGAGAATCTGTGGTATGACTTAAAGATTGCTGTCACCAGTGGAACCCATCCAACTTGAAGGAGCTGGAGCAGTTTTGCCTTGAAGAATGGGCAAAACCCCAGTGGCTAGATGTGCCAAGCTTATAGAGACATACCCCAAGAGACTTGCAGCTGTAATTGCTGCAAAAGGTGGCTCTACAAAGTATTGGGGGGGGGTGAATAGTTATGCACGCTCAAGTTTTCAGTTTTTTTGTCTTCTATCATATTTGTTTCATAATAAAAAATATTTTGCATCTTCAAAGTGGTAGGCATGTTGTGTAAATCAAATGATACAAACCCCCCAAAAATCGATTTTAATTCCAGGTTGTAAGGCAACAAAATAGGAAAAATGCCAAGGAGGGTGAATACTTTCGCAAGCCACTGTACAATGTACTATACAGCACACAGTAGCTGTGACAGACAGGCAGCATTAGTATTCCTCTCCAGTAGGCCGGACCAGACCAGGCAGCACTCTGGGGGCTATCTGCCCTTAGGAGCACATTGAGATGAGCAGCACAGAGATATGGAGGCACAGTGGATATTATAGATGACCCTGGAGGGCAGGGCCCCGGGGAGAAATATAATAGTGCCGTCCATTATGGATGACCAAAACTCTGGACACTCCGGGGAAGCCAATACGTTCTTATTAAGGGAGAATGCTATGGGGCCAACAGTGTTAAGCCGAGTGGTACCACGGTCATGCAGCACGGAGGACATGAAAGGAATCATTGGGTTGATTTAAAAGCCTCATTAGGTTGGTACATCAAAATTACATGGCTATTAGATGGTCCTTTATCTTGTAAATAATCGAGTAATTATTTGAGTAATTTTAACCTTTTAAATAATCATATTTTTCGAGAATGGCTTTTAGATGTTCCTTTTAACCTATCACGTAAGCACTTTATTATCCTTTTTATAGAGAGGGTCATTTCCTGTAAACTGTTGTGCCTTTCATCTACAGTAACTAGCCAAATGCATTACCTTTGATCCACTTCCACCATGTACACAAACACTCAAAGGTCACAGAGAGTGTCTTCACTCAATAGGCTAACACACATCTACACTGATGCAATGCAATGCCAGTGCTCGGTGGTGCCTCTCAGTAGCATGAGAGAGAGAGAAAGAGAGAGAGAGAGAGTAGAGAGAGTAGAGAGAGAGAGAGAGAGAGAGAGAGAGAGAGAGAGAGAGAGAGAGAGAGAGAGAGAGAGAACAGCAGAACAGACAGAGGCCCACAGGAGATGGCTTGTTCCCTGTCTGAAGTGACTGTTATCTCAGGGTCACACCTCGTCATTCCCTGAGTGAGCTGTTACTGTACGCTACCTGCCATATGGCCGTCACAGCCTGGCCCAGCCGGACACTCTCCCTCCCAATCTGCTGGGCTAAACGCTCTGACAGCTGCTGGGTTCCCCCCTGTGGACACAGAGCAGCCTTACAGTCCAATGTCAGTGCAGTGACAAGAAGTGTAGACCATCAGTGAGCTGAGTTTAATTAGGTAGGTGGTAAGCAAGCAATATCCAGATCCAAGTGCAACAAAAATCTGATGCAGTTTCTCTCTGTTTATCTATCTATCCAGTATCACTTTTTCTCTTTCCCTTTCTGTATCTCTCTATACTGTACATGGCTCTCCCCTAAATCTCTCTAGCTCTCTTTTCAATATCTCGTTCTCCAAGACCCAACAAAACAGGAGAATTCTCCTGTCTTTCCATAGAGAGCAACGGAAGTGACTTCTACGACTCCTATGTCATTGGTGAGCTGCAATTCCCCAATTCCCCAATTCCCAACACACTCTACTCCTCTCCCTAACCCACTCTGTGAGGGTCAAAAGACCATAGGCTCGACTCGGGTCGCCCCCACCATCAGCGGTCCCCTACTCTACCCCCTGTGGAGGCAGAGAGAGGGTTAGAGCCCATCCCAGGTCACCTTGACCCTGAACTCCTGCGCTGAGCCTGGGGTGCTCTCCAGCAGGCACAGGACGCCTCCAGCTGCTGCAGCATACATGAGGAAGTAGAGGAAGGACATTTGATTTGGCTCCATGCCAAACAAAACCCGGCTGCACACACCCATCTCCTCCTTCATCTCTGGAGACAGGGAGAGAGAGAGAGAGAGAGAGAGAGAGAGAGAGAGAGAGAGAGAGAGAGAGAGAGAGAGAGAGAGAGAGAGAGAGAGAGAGAGAGAGAGAGAGAGAGAGAGAGAGAGAGAGAGAGAGAGAGAGAGAGAGAGAGACCAAACAAATATATATTTGTATTATTTATTTCATTTTTGACCTGACTATACATAATAGATGGTTCTTCTAAGATATATGTGGCCATCCATCAGCCAAGGCCTCTGGCTGTGCCTGAGGCAGGATGCACATCACCCAGGAACACTTGAGAGCGTCCTCTAGGTACGGTAGGGGAAAATCAAATCCATTCATTTTCTAGCAGTGCAAACGTACAGTGGAACACCCAATTCTGGATAGCTCTGAATCTGTAATAAACTCAATTATAAACTCTTCGACCTGATTTTTCATTTGTTCTCGTGGTATCTTGACCGTATCCCAGCTCTGCTGTTGTCTATACCCACACTATTATAAAACAATTAAAATATACAAATCAACAACAAGTCTTTGGTTTACATGCCCTTGGTGTTGTTTTGATGTCAAATTCTTAGTGATTGGGGTGAGGTGTGAGAGGTGGTGCTGCTCACCTTCTGTCCAGGCATGTTTCTCTATGTAGGAGTGTAGGGTCATACTGTCCAACTCCTGGGCATTGGGGGTCTTCATGGGGTCCTCCACTGACACTGTGGCAATCAACCTGTCAATCTGACACACAGCACATACAGTGAGGGAAAAAAGTATTTGATCCCCTGCTGATTTTGTACCTTTGCCCACTGACAAAGAAATGATCAGTCTATAATTTTAATGGTAGGTTTATTTGAACAGTGAGAGACTAACAACAAAATAATCCAGAAAAACGCAAGTCAAAAATTTTATAAATTGATTTGCATTTTAATTAGGGAAATAAGTATTTGACCCCCTCTCAATCAGAAAGATTTCTGGCTCCCAGGTGTCTTTTATACAGGTAACGAGCTGAGATTAGGAGCACACTCTTAAAGGGAGTGCTCCTAATCTCAGTTTGTTACCTGTATAAAAGACACCTGTCCACAGAAGCAATCAATCAATCAGATTCCAAACTCTCCACCATGGCCAAGACCAAAGAGCTCTCCAAGGATGTCAGGGACAAGATTGTAGACCTACACAAGGCTGGAATGGGCTACAAGACCATCGCCAAGCAGCTTGGTGAGAAGGTGACAACAGTTGGTGCGATTATTCACAAATGGAAGAAACACAAAATAACTGTCAATCTCCCTTGGCCTGGGGCTCCATGCAAAATCTCAACTCGTGGAGTTGCAATGATCATGAGAACCGTGAGGAATCAGCCCAGAACTACACGGGAGGATCTTGTCAATGATCTCAAGGCAGCTGGGACCATAGTCTCCAAGAAAACAATTGGTAACACACTACGCCGTGAAGGACTGAAATCCTGCAGCGACCGCAAGGTCCCCCTGCACAAGAAAGCACATATACAGCGCCGTCTGAAGTTTGCCAATGAACATCTGAATGATTCAGAGGAGAACTGGGTGAAAGTGTTGTGGTCAGATGAGACCAAAATCGAGCTCTTTGGCATCAACTTAACTCGCTGTGTTTGGAGGAGGAGGAATGCTGCCTATGACCCCAAGAACACCATTCCCACCGTCAAACATGGAGGTGGAAACATTATGCTTTGGGGGTGTTTTTCTGCTAAGGGGACAGGACAACTTCACCGCATCAAAGGGACGATGGACGGGGCCATGTACCGTCAAATCTTGGGTGAGAACCTCCTTCCCTCAGCCAGGGCATTGAAAATGGGTCGTGGATGGGTATTCCAGCATGACAATGACCCAAAACACACGGCCAAGGCAACAAAGGAGTGGTCAAGAAGAAGCACATTAAGGTCCTGGAGTGGCCTAGCCAGTCTCCAGACCTCAATCCCATAGAAAATCTGTGGAGGGAGCTGAAGGTTCGAGTTGCCAAACGTCAGCCTCGGACCTTAATGACTTGGAGAAGATCTGCATAGAGGAGTGGAACAAAATCCCTCCTGAGATGTGTGCAAACCTGGTGGCCAACTACAAGAAACGTCTGACCTCTGTGATTGCCAACAAGGGTTTTGCCACCAAGTACTAAGTCATGTTTTGCAGAGGGATCAAATACTTATTTCCCTCATTAAAATACAAATCAATTTATAACATTTTTGACATGCATTTTTCTGGATTTTTTTGTTGTTATTCTGTCTCTCACTGTTCAAATAAACCTACCATTAAAATGATAGACTGATCATGTCAGTCAGTGGGCAAACATACAAAATCAGCAGGGGATCAAATACTTTTTTCCCTCACTGTACATGTATGCATACACATGAATGATCTAAACCACTGGGGAGTCAGGCCCAGCCAGTTTTTCCCCACAAAACGGCATTATTACAGACAGAAATACTCCTCAGTTTCATCAGCTGTCCGGGTGGCTGGTCTCAGACAATTCCGCAGGTGAAGAAGACGGATGTGGAGGTCCTGGGCTGGCGTGGTTACATTCTGGTCTGCGGTTGTGAGGCCGGTTAGACGTACTGTCAAATTCTCTAAAGCGACGTTGAAGGCGGCTTATGGTAGAGAAATGCACATTCAGTTCTCTGGCAACATCTCTGGTGGACATTCCTGCAGTCAGCATGCCAATGGCACGCTCCCTCAAAACTTGAGACATCAGGCCTCCCGAGTGGCGCAGTGGTCTAAGGCACTGCATCGCAGTGCTAGCTGTGCCACTAGAGATCCTGGTTCGAGTCCAGGCTCTGTCGCAGCCGACCAGGAGACCCATGGGGCGGCGTCGTCCAGGGTAGGGGAGGGTTTGGCCGGCAGGGATGTTCTTGTCCCATCGCGCACTAGCGACTCCTGTTGGTGTGGCTGGCTTCCGGGTTAAGCGGGCACCGTGTCGAGAAGCAGTGCGGCTCAGTTGGGTTGTGTTTCGGAGGACGCGCCACTCTCGACCTTCGCCTCTCCCGTGTCCGTATGGGAGTTGCAGCGATGGGACAAGACTGTAACTACCAATTGGATACCACGAAAAAGGGGGTAAAATACCCCCCCCCCCAAAAAAAAAAAAAAAAACTTCAGACATCTGTGGCATTGTGCTGTGTGACAAAACTGCTAGTAGCCTTTTATTGTCCCCAGCACAAGGTGCACCTGTGTAATGATCACGCTGTTTAACCTGCTTCTTGATATGCTACACCTGTCAGGTGGATGGATTATCTTGGCAAAGGAGAAATGCTCACTAACAGGGATTTAAACACATTTGCTCACAAAATTTTAGATAAATAATTTGCGTTAGAACACCTTGTGGCTTGGTTGTGACCTGTAACATTGGGGAGAATAATGTCCAGACGAGTTAGGTCCCCTACCTGCCGCAAGAGCTGTGACAGGTCCAGTAGCACCAGTGGAGAGAGGGCAGGGATACTGGTGCTGCTGGTGCGAACCTTGGCATGAGGACCTCCAACGTGGTGCACCTTCTTGCCTGTGGTGTATTGTGTGTAGACCTCCAGGCCAAACTCCTGAATGAGGTCCATGACGTATGTCTGAGTGCTGAGGTAAGAGGGACAACAACAGTTAGATTAGCAAAGTGATAATTGTTTTACTTTGATCTTACCAGCAAGGTCAACCGAGACTAAATCTAAATCAACCCACTGGGCAAAGAAGTTAATTCAAGGTCTATTCCACGTTGGTTCAATGTAATTTCATTAAAATGACGTGGAAGGTTTTGGGATTCAACCAGTGTGTGCCCAGTGGGAAGATTCATTGTCCATTATTTCATCAATAATGTTTCAGTTAATTGATTAATTTCCTGATTTGAATGTGCTGAAAATAAATCAATGATGAAATGGAGGCACATTATTTATCTGACCTGAGGCTCAGTAGTGTGATGCTGGTATGCATCCTCCCTCTTTTATCACAGTCCACTAAAGTCACTAAACTCCTGAGAGTGACACAAATGATCACTTTCTTTGCCATTAATAAATAATAGTCTGTTCCATGTTCTGACTGCATCCCTCTACTACCGTAGCTCTAAGAGGTTTCCCGTGATCGCACATAGACCTGTCCTTTTTGAAACACCTGACAGACTCCACAATGACAACCACCTTAGCTGCCTGGGTGCAGCAGTGGCCTCTACCAGTCTTCGCTCCAGGTCGATAGAAATCTATATAATCGTTCTAAGCCTGTGTCTAAGTGCGTTCCAGTAAGTCGATTTGTAGTGATTTCTGTCCTGGATGAAGCCCACTATTATTCTCCTGTAGTAATCATGCCTCCTTTTTGGGCCGTATTGATAGCAGCTTTTAAGATTTCCTCAAAGCTCTCTTGCTTTGCAGTACTCTCGGAATACAGATATGTTCAGTTCTGTTCGTTCCCTCCAATAGATTGGGAATGTGACTGTGTGAGAGGGAATTTCAGGGGCCTTTTTCATAGGCTTATACAGTATAATGGAATATCAATGACTGAAATGTAATGTACTACTTGGCACTTCCGCTTGGCATCCTTATAAATGTAAACTATGTATGAACTTTGTTTCTTTCCAAAGGTAAGCAGAAATCAGTCAGTCCATTTTCAAGGTAGTGCAAAAAGGCACATTAATTCCCTTCATAATGCCACTGCTCTGCTTGGCTGGATGACAAATTACCATTGATAAATTGTTCTTCATTACTTCACCATTCATCATTTAGACAATATTGTTGGGATTAAGCTGCATGATGACAGGGTTGGTTACTTTCTAAATGTAATCCGTTACAGTTACTAGTTACCTGTCCAAAATTGTAATCAGTAATGTAATTTTGGGATTACCCAAACTCAGGTGGAACAAACTTTTTCAATGCTGAATTAAATGTCAATGAGAAAACAGAAAGGTCTCAATCATGTATTTTAGGGTTATGGTTAGGGGAAGGGTTAGCTAACATGCTAAGTAGTTGCAAAGTTGCTAAAAAGTAGTAAGTAGTTGCAAAGTTGCTAATTAATTAAAGTTGTCCGTGATGAGATTTGAACACACAACCTTTGGGTTCCTAGATGTTCGTGTTATACGCCTCCCCATCCACCCCGACAAACCACAATTAAGTAACTTTCTGTCTTATGTAACCATACCAAACATAACATCCCATACTAATTTGAATGTCCCGGATTTCCGTGTACTATGTTACATCTAGTCTATGAGACCAGGCTGTTCCAAGAACCTACCTGCCAACCCACTGCCCTCCCATATCCCAGCGATCAATGCCGCCGGCGGCAGGTAATTCCTGGGTAACAGTTCGTCCTCCTACCCGGTCTGGAAAAAATACATACCCCGTTAATTTTATTAAATGTTCATCTATATAATAGTGTTGCCTTCTAATTCCGTTTCGAATTGTTAATATATTTCAGAATCTTGGACTGTACTTTCTGCGGAGAACGTTGATTGTTTCGCTGCATAATGAATGCCAAACAGTTTTTACAAACCTTTTCCTTCCAGAATTAATATTCTAAGTTTGCCATTTCTCTTCCGCAGAGTCTGAGCAGCACTCAGTCCTGATAGCCCAGCGCCAACAATAACAACATCCCACGTTTCTTCAGTCATGACTGCAAAACTCTGAAAACTTGGACTATTCTAACTAATCTGTTGGCTAAATGTGTCGTACTGAAGACTGTAACGGCTTTATCAAACGTTTACATCAGATAAGTCGTTTACATAATCAAGCCATAAACAGTCTTGTGGAAGACTTCGGGACTGGAAGAAAAAACCCAACAGCATATAGCCTAGTTGGCAACACTCCCTGCATGATTTAGCAAAACTCTGGGTGGAAGGTCATGATGGCTACAGATTAGCTCCATATTGTAGGCTATAGTTTATTGTGCAGTTATTGCCTGTTGCCCCAGGCTTCTATGCACATATCTTATTTATTCTCAATATTATTTTCATTTTAACACACTGAATTCGACAGTCACAGTCTAGTCTTTGACCTGCAGTATATCTCAACCATTATAGATACATCATCGCCCGTCTTCTTTTAGTAACACATTACTTCAACCCTCCATAATGCCTACATAAGGCGGTCATAAGGATGGCTTAACACATGTCATGATATTAATGATTTAACACAAACGTTTCTAAGGCAGCAATCTGACTACCAGTCTCGCATACTGTAACATGATCATGGGATTAGTAGTGTGATATACAGTGAGAAAACAACATTCTCTGGTCTGATGAAACCAAGATTGAACTCTTTGGCCTGAATGCCAAGCGTCACGTCTGGAGGAAACCTGGCACCATCCCTACGGTGAAGCATGGTGGTTGCAGCATCATGCTGTGGGGATGTTTTTCAGCGGCAGGGACTGGGAGACTGGTCAGGATCGAGGGAAATATGAACAGAGCAAAGTACAGAGAGATCCTTGATGAAAACCTGCTCCAGAGCGCTCAGGACCTCAGACTGGGGCGAAGGTTCACCTTCCAACAGGACAACGACCCTAAGCACACAGCCAAGACAACGCAGGAGTGGCTTCGGGACAAGTCTCTGAATGTCCTTGAGTGGCCTAGCCAGAGCCCAGACTTGAACCCGATCGAACATCTCTGGAGAGACCAGAAAATAGCTGTGCAGCAACGCTCCCCATCCAACCTGAAAGAGCTTGAGAGGATCTGCAGAGAAGAATGGGAGAAACTCCCCAAATACAGGTGTGCCAAGCTTGTCGTGTCATACCCAGAAAGACTCTAGGCTGTAATCGCTACCAAAGGTGCTTCAACAAAAAGTACTGAGTAAAGGGTCTGAATACTTATGTAAATGTTATATTTCAGTATTTGTTTTTTAAATAAATGTGTAAAAATGTCTAAAAACCTGTTTTTGCTTAGTCATTATGGGGTATTGTGTGTAGATTGATGAGGGAAAACATTTATTTAATCAATTTTTGAATAAAGCTGTAACGTAACAAAAGTGAAGGGGTCTGAATACTTTCAGAATGCACTGTAAGCTACTAAAGTGTGCCCTTCTCCTGTTAACCGGTTTCAATGATGTCTGGAACCCCATGAGAGAGTGATGCATTGCAACTTCAAATATATCATTCAGTTTCCCATGAATAACTAATAACCTGCCTGCATCCTTCTGCTACTATGGGTGTAACTCTACAGTAAGACTAAGGTTTTCTCATGATCACACCTCTTTGAACCAGCTGACAGACTCCACAATGACAACCACTATTTAACCCTGTTCCCTATAACTTCTCCAGTTCTGTTTTGAGATTAACCGATTTATATATTCAGCTCCTTTTTTTATAGTCATATTCTTTAATGTACATCATGTTTCATCTGTCTTCATCTGGGATAGGATACTGCATGTCCAGGAAATTAAAGTCACAAATAATGCTAATGTCATGCAGTTGGTAATGTTACAGGAATATTTCTGGACAAACAAGGAAAACCTTATGGTAAATTGTAGCATCTGCTGAGAGGGCTGGCATAATTTAAGGGTTGACTGGGGATTATGTTAGAGGCAATTCATATTAACTGGTCTATTTGTTTTTGAGGAAATACGCAATTCACAGTCACACATGAGGATCTGTGGACTGCATCTCTAAAACATGTTCTGTGTATCCTGGAATAACCAGATGAATAACCAGTTTGTTGTCACCTGAGACCTGGCTGTTTGGATCACATTACCATGGCCTCCTAGCTCTTTGTTTGAAACCGGAGCGTATCCACAGATGGGAGGCGATAAGGTGAACAAAACATTTGACAAACATCGAAAAAAATGTCAAACGTGTGGATTCAGGTTTAAGGTTTTCTTTGGGAAAATAAAAAAAATGTTTTAATAGAAGACCTGTCCAATGAGATGAGCCTATGCTAATGAGATGGAGGAGGAATACAGGCATGAGTAGCTGTGTCAGAGGGATAGAGAGGAAGAAAGAGCAGAAGAAACAGAGAGAAGAGCACCTGTCGACATGCTTTGTCCATTAATTGGAATGGTTCTACATTTGGATGAGCGACCTTCATTCAGGTGAATTGTGTTCATTGTCATGTTGATTTCCCCTTTGTGCTATTGTGAGCTTTTTATTTTTTGGGCTACCTTGTATTGTTTTCAACCCTTGTTATAAAATCAAATCACATTTTATTTGTGACATCCTTTGGAAACAACAGGTGTAGATTAACAGTGTGCGAAAACAGCAGCGTGAAAACAATGTTATAGTCTATGTGGCATCAAATGATACAGTTGAAAAATAAATACATTATTTTGGAACTACTGTGTGCTTTAACCAAAGGGAACATCTGGTTTTATTACAACGTTTTGATAAACTTGTCAGTATGAAAATGTATGCACTCACTAACTGTAAGTCGCTCTGGATAAGAGCGTCTGCTAAATGACTAAAATGTAAAATGTAAAACAATTGGTATTTCATAAAATACCCTATCCAAGAAGAAATAGCTTATCAAAGCATTTTACTTTATTTTGTTAATATCAGGACATTATCTTTTTGTCTCTAAATATACTTTTAAATACCAGTAGGTTGAATAGAATTTAGGTATATCAGATGTAGCTGTATAGCTGATGTTTTAGCGTGATGCAGGTCACAAATATGTCGCCATATGTTCAGTGTACCTGCACTTCTTAATACGTTGTCTATTACACAGTTCAAGTCTATTACACAGTTCAAGTCTGTTACACAGTTCAAGTCAGGACAGTTAGGCAGGAGACAATATAAAGGACACAGTCTACAAAACATGTTTTCAATAATTTTCTCTTTAAACCAGGTTCATTTAGCAATGAAGGTGTGTTTTTACAAATTGTCCCTTCACAAACCCGGGATGCTCAGAATACCATGTCATGTGCTCATGTAGTTTTCAAGCAGGGCACCACAGAGAGCTATATGTATTTTCAAAGCATTGCTGTATGTGCTTGTCTGTTCAATGATACCATGGTTCAAAATGTCTATCCATGCCTTCCTAGCTTTCACCCATGGTCTTCCATGATCGGGATATGTGCAATCACAGTTTTTCTCAATGCAGGTGAGGAAGTCCACCCTACACACGAACACACATGCACACACACCCACATGCACACACACACGCACACACCCTTTCAGGACCTTCTTTCCTTGTTGTTTACAGCAATCTGTAAAGCAAGGAAATAATTAATTTCTATTACTAACCTATCCCTGAACTCAACACACAGACTCAGGATTTGGATGTATCACTGGAAACTAGATTGTTACAGACTGAATAGAACAGTCTATTTATTCATAACATTGTTCATCACTTGGGTAATGGTCTCCAGGTGTGTTGCCATGGTAGATACTGCCAGTTCACCCTGTTAACAAGAAGGCTTCTGTCTCTCTCCTGAGGGTGTACTAGTGTCCTGTATATGTTGTTGAGTTTGATTGCATCTCTCAGTTACTTTATTTCAATATGCTCGTCTAACACACAATAACAAACATCTCATATTGTAACTATAGGAGTCAAGGATACAGCATCAATGTTTTTTTCACCATTTAAGAAACTACATTCAGGGAGATGTAGATTATAAAGAAGAAGCTGAATACTAAATATCTCTCCTATGTTTTCTAAGCAGTAGGCCTACAGTAGTAATTAGTATTAGAAGGTAAAATTCAATAGACTTGAGAACTTGTCACTAGAAGTGAAAGGCTTTACAGTTACAGTATTTGAATGGCCCTAGGTGGCAGCATGGGGATGCGGCTGACTTCCACTGGTCCCCAGACCGTCCAGAGCGCCCAAGGGGAGCCAATGACCCTGGGGTGTACATACACACCTGAGCCCTCGGACACTGGAGAGCTGGATATTGAGTGGTCAGTGGTCAGCCCAGATACCACCCAAAATGACCAACTGGTAAGTGGCACTGAAGTTACCAAGTTATTCTAGGTGAGATCTCAGATTGTTATATAAAGCAATCAAAAGACATGCTGTTAGATAAAGTAGCTGGTTCAAGGACAGAACCCGTTCCATTTCTTCCATCTGCTCACCTCTAGTTGCTAAGCTATATCAAACCTCTTTTTTTTTTTTACCCTGTTCTGATTTTCAAATGTTGGGACTTCTTCAGCTGTTGTCCTATGCAGGTGGGAATAAGTACATCCATGGTAACCCTGGTCTAACTAAGGGGCTGGACTTTGCTGCTGGCGACCCTTCCCTGGGTGATGCGTCCCTCTCTATCACTTCCCTGTCACCAGCCCATTCTGCCACCTACCAGTGTAAAGTCAAGAAGTCACCGGGAGTGGACATGCGGAAAGTGTCCCTGGTCGTGATGGGTGAGACAGGCATTACATTTCAACCTTGGGCTAACATGTCAACATGCTGCATTATTTAAGCCTAGGTGGCTTGGTTTTAGCTGGTTGTGACGACTTGAATATCTTAAGGTGAATAAGTTCATGAAAATGTGGTTGGTTTTCTCCTCAAGAGAATGTCACTATCAAGTTTCAGGAGAAGACCCAGACAGTGTCGAAGAAACAAAACTTTATTACAAAAACAGGGGGTAGGCAAATGACAGGTCAAGAGCAGGCAGAGGTCAGTAATCCAGATCAGAGTCCAAAAGGTACAGAACGGCAGGCAGTCTCAGGGTCAGGGCAGGCAGAGGTCAAAAATCCAGGGTGTTATGACAAGGTACAGAACGGCAGGCAGGCTCAGGGCAGGCAGAATGGTCAAAACTGGGAAACAGGAACTTGAAAAAGACAGGCGCAAGAAGAAAACCACTGGTAGGCTTGATCAAACAAAATTAACTGGCAACAGACAAACAGAGAACACAGGTATAAATACACTGGGGATAATGGGGAAGATGGGCGACACCTGGAGGAGGGTGGAGACAATCACAAAGACAGGTGAAACAGATCAGGGTGTGACAGTCACCACTCCACATTTTCATTTGTTGTTTTGACCTCATGAACCTCCAACTGTACTTCTGAACAACCTTCAAGGTACAGCAAGACCTTCAAACTGGGTATTTCTAAAGTGCTTTCACAAATACAAGTATCACCTTGGCAATTTTATGGACTATTGAGTAGCACAATGTCAGTTGGAACTAAAATGTCCCCACAGTTACTCCAGGTTTAAGTCAGTTCCATTTCGCTATGCTTCGCCGTTCTCTATCTCAACCGAAGTTTTGCTCTCCTTTTCTTCTTTTACCTTTTGTCTTTTACCTTTTGTGTGCTTTTTTCACTCTGGGACACTTTTTAATTCTTTATTTCTGTCTTTCTTTCACTGCCTATCTTCCTCCATGCGTGTAACAGGGTGGTATTGTGTGTGGTGGTAAAATAAGCTTTGGTGATAAGAAAATGCAGTACTACAACCTGAATAGAAACACTAACAAAACTGTGGCCTTGCTTTCAAACAATGGAAACAAAGCTTACCTCAGACAGTGTCAGAGACCTGTCATTCTCTACCCTGACAATAAAAGGTGTCCTTGGCTTTATTTAATAAATACAAAGTAGTTACCGTAAATGTAATATTCCAGATTTGTCTCTTTTCTAATGTTAAGGTAGAAATAAGCACTGTCCTCTTTAATTTATTCAGTTTTTTAAAAACTGTGATGGAGTGGAAATGTGTGTAATTATTATTCCTTTGTCGTCAGTGCGTCCTTCGGTGCCTAAATGCTGGGTGGAGGGTGGGGAGGCGGTGGGGGAGACTGTCTCCCTGCACTGCAAGTCATCCCAGGGGTCCTCTCCCCTCAACTACGCATGGAAGACAGAAAGAGGAGGTCCCATCCCACCCTCAGCCACACAGAGTAAGTCTGACCTTTACTGGTTTCATGGTGAATTACAGCATTAGAGCACATTTTAACAGAAACGTTATTTAAGCTGACTGGGCATGCAGTGAAAAATACATGTTTTCATTGCTGCTCTTCATACTTTGTGATCCATCAGACCGTGTGACGGGGGAGTTGTTGATCAGCAATCACTCTGAGAGCTTTGTGGGAATCTACATGTGTGAGGTGACCAATGCTGTGGGGGACGAGAGGTGCAGAATCAATCTGACAGCTAACAAACGTAGGTACACACTCAGTCACTCATTCAGTCAATCCCTCACTCAGTCATTCACTCACATTTAAAGCACAAAAAAAGCTACAAAATTCCTTCACCTGGTGCTTGGTTCCATCTGTTCCATCCCTAGCCCCTAACAGAGCAGGCGTGATAGTGGGTACTGTGGTGGGTTGTCTACTGCTCATCATCATTCTGGCGATACTCATCTGCCTCCTCATCTACAAGTGTGATGCAAGGTTCACACACGATGAGAAGGAAGTGTCCAACGATATCAGGTACTAGAGAATGTACTGTATTCACACTAAGACTGTAGATCAGGGATGGGCAACTTTGATGGGGGTGGGGGCCACAAAAATTCTGAACTCATCATGAGAGGCCGCAGTGGCTCGCAGGTCTGCATACCCACATCCATACCCGCTCATGGAGTCAGAACCGGCCCCGCTGCAATTCTACAGATTTTGCCATCGGTGGAGAGAATATTTTGCAATTTTATAAATCATTTCATACAATTCTACTCATTAGTGTGAATATAGTACAGAGAGAAAAATGAGCAGTTTTACAGCACATTTCCTGTAATTCTACACATTTTGCTATAGGGTGGAGGGAAATGTTTGCAGTCTTTGATATTATATCTGTGACTAACAAAAACTTCAAGTTAGCTGGCTAGAGCAACTTACCAATCACAAAATGTTTTGCTGACATGGGATAACTGAGTGACTGTCAGTGACTGACATAAGAGAAAAACTGCTGATGCACAATCAAATTTCGAAATCGCACCTTGTGTATTCTACTGTTGTAAGTCTTAACAGTAAGTTAAGACCCCGACTGAGTTCCTAAAATTATATACAGTATATATTTTTTTTATGCAGGCCCAATGCCGCCCGCCAGTTGCCCATCCTTGCTGTAGATGGTTCTGTGGCCATACTGCTGTTTCCTCTTGCCCTCTCACCCCCCTGCACCTATTCTTCTTCCCCCAGGGAGGACGTCACAGCCCCAGAGAGCCGACCACACAGCCGAGGCACCAGCCGGGGCACAAGCCTCCACCCTGGGGTAGCCTACAGCCAGGTGGGCATGCAACAGACGGGGCACTCACACCGAGAACACACACACATCCCATCCACCAGCACTGGATACACACCTGTAAAATATGACAGCAGATACGGCTACGCTGTATGATTGGAGAGAAAGTGGAGGGGTCGAAAACTTTTAAATGATGACAATCGTGTTTTGCAGGCTGAAATGAGGTACATTCCCTATTGTGACTTTGAAAGGCATATCATCAGTGGGTTTAATCATATAAAAAAAACGATTTCCTGAAAGACCATGATAATTAATTTGAAATTAATACTGTTGATAGATGTTGCTTTGGCATTGGAGTGAGATAATAAGGGAATACAGCAAAGGAAGCAGAATACACAGTTCTTTATTCTCCAAATTAGTTTCTAAGTCATATCAAAGCCACAGTGTAAGTTTTCCACTAATTTCAATTTTCATGTAATAAAATATACCATTTGATTTAGCAGAATATTATAATACCTTAATGGGATTGGTATGACTTTACCTTATCATAAATAAAAAACCAAGTACCTATCACTCCAATTGCTCAATTTTCATATTGCACTACTTTTGTGTGTCACGATCGTTGATGAACGAGAAGGACCAAGGCGCAGCGTGATAAGCATACATGTTTATTTAAACAAATAAACACACGACAAAACAACAAACGAAACGTGAAGTCCAATGTAGCACAAACATACCATAACTGGAACAAGATCCCACAACCCACTAGTGCCAATAGGCTACCTAAGTATGGGCCCCAATCAGAGACAACGAGCTACCGCTGCCTCTGATTGGGAACCACACCGGCCAACATAGATCAACACATACTAGATCTAAACATAGACAATCAATATAGCACAACACGACACAGAAAATACAAACCCTGACTCAACAAATACGAGTCCCTAGAGTCAGGGCGTGACAGTACCCCCCCCCCAAAGGTGCGGACTCCGACCGCGCCACATAAACATAACAGGGTAGGGGCCGGGTGGGCATTCCGCCTCGGAGGCGGATCCGGCTCCGGGTGTGACCACCACTTACTCTCCACCTCCCTGTTGCGCCCCTGGTCTGGTCTGGACCTCGGCGCGCTGCTTCCCCTCTCCTTCCTCCCACGAGGTACCAAGCCCTGTCTGGACCCTGGTGTGGGAGACCCTGAACCTGGAGAGGGGCTGACGTCTGGGTCTGGACTGGAACCGCTGACTGGAGCTGGACCCGACGACGGTGGATCGAACTGCTCTGGCTCCGGAGTGGAGCCGCTGACCGGAGCTGGATCAGGCACCGGTGGAGCGGACTGCTCTGGCACCGGTGGAACAGGCACGGGCCGTGCCGGACTGGACACACGCACCACTGGCTTGGTGCGAGGGGCAGGAACAGGCCGGGCCGGGCTGGCGACGCGCACCACTGGCTTGGTGCGAGGGACAGGAACAGGCCGAACCGTACTGGGAACACGCACCACTGGCTTAGTGCGGGGAGCAGGAACGGGCCGTACCGGACTGGCGACATGCACCACTGGCTTGGTGCGGGGAGCAGGAACAGGCCGGGCTGGCGACGCGCACCACTGGCTTGGTGCGAGGTGCAGGAACAGGCCGGGCCGGGCTGGCGACGCGCACCACTGTCTTGGTGCGAGGGGCAGGAACAGGCCGGGCCGGGCTGCCGACACGCACCACTGGTTTGGTGCGAGGGGCAGGAACGGGCCGGGCCGGGCTAGCGACGCGCACCACTGGCTTAGTGCGAGGGACAGGAACAGGCCGGACCGGGCTGGCGACGCGTACCACTGGCTTGGTGCGAGGGACAGGAACAGGTAGGACCGTACTGGGAACACACACCACTGGCTTAGTGCGGGGAGCAGGAACGGGTCGGGCCGTACTGGGAACACGCACCACTGGCTTAGTGCGGGGAGCAGGAACGGGCCGGACCGGACTGGCGACACGCACCACTTGCTTGGTGCGAGGAGCGGAACTGGGTTCCTTTATAAACCCCTGCTCCTTCTGCTGCCTAACCAGCTCCTCTCGCCGTGCCTCTACACCTTCCTTCTCCCTTTTTGCCTCCTGTAGCACCTCCCTCTGACCAAATAACTCCAGCTCCCTCTGAACCAATAGCCCCCGTAACCTGGTGGCCTCCTCTCCTAACCTCCAGATCCGCCCTGTCGCGGCCTCCTGCTGCCTCGTCGTCCACACCGTGTGCCCCCACAAAAAAAATTCTTGGGGTTGCCTCTCGGGTCTCCGTCGTCGGCACGGTTGGCGCAGTTTCTCCTCTCCTGCCTGGGCATCCTCCTTCATCGCCTTCCGGTAGCGGACGGCCTCCTCCTCCGTAATTCTCCCCCAACCGAGGAGGACATCTACTAAAGTAACCTCCTGTTTAATTCCCGGCGTTTGGTCCTCGTTTGGTGGGATCTTCTGTCACGATCGTTGATGAACGAGAAGGACCAAGGCGCAGCGTGATAAGCATACATGTTTATTTAAACGAATAAACACACGACAAAACAACAAACGAAACGTGAAGTCCAATGTAGCACACAAACATACCATAACTGGAACAAGATCCCACAACCCACTAGTGCCAATAGGCTACCTAAGTATGGTCCCCAATTAGAGACAACGAGCTACAGCTGCCTCTGATTGGGAACCACACACATACTAGATCTAAACATAGACAATCAACATAGCACAACACGACACAGAAAATACACACCCTGACTCAACAAATACGAGTCCCTAGAGTCAGGGCGTGACATTGTGCACTCGTTTTACAATATATTTAAAAGGTTTACATTTTGTCCTTGTAGTAGGACTTCACTATGTGTATGTTTCTTTTAAATAAATGTCTCAAATCTGTACTGTAATCAGTTACCGAAGCTTCTAAGGGATTCACACTGCATTACAAGGGAGTGTAAATCACAACTTTATTAGCTATTCATGGTCATCATTACATAAGCTATGTGAAAGAGTTTACAGAGGCTTATTACCACCTGAAGACGTGGGGCAGACTAGTCTTACGTAGCCAACCCAGATCAGTGGCATTGCCAGTGACCCAGATGTTCGATGCTGACAGCTGCTCCCCAGTTGTTGTGTCATCAGATGGAGCCTATAAGACATCACATTTCCCTCTAATTTCAAATGTTTATTGGTGATTTCTATTGGTCGCGTACACAGGTGTTCATTTGTACACTCAGTGTGTGTATAGACAGTATGGACTGTATAGGAAAGGTGTGTACAGCAGTAGTTATATAGGATGAGCCTGGACTAGAATACGGCATTGATTTGCACTTTTCGCACCAAAGTACGTTCATCTCTAGGAGACAGAACGCATCTCTTTCCTGAGCGGTATGACGGCTGCGTGGTCCCATGGTGTTTATACTTGCATACTATTGTTTGTACAGATGAACGTGGTACAGAGTTCGTACTGCTTGGTGACCTAAATTGGGATATGCTTAATACCCCGGCCATCCTACAATCCAAACTCGATGCCCTCAACCTCACGCAAATTATCAACGAACCTACCAGGTACAACCCTAAATCCGTAAACATGGGTACCCTCATAGATATCATCCTGACTAACATACCCTCTAAATACACCTCAGCTGTCTTCAACCAGGATCTCAGCGATCACTGCCTTATTGCCTGCGTCCGTAACAGGTCCGCGGTCAAACGACCACCCCTCATCACTGTCAAACGCTCCCTAAAACACTTTAGCGAGCAGGCCTTCCTAATTGACCTGGCCCAGGTATCCTGGATGGATATAGATCTCATTCCGTCAGTAGAGGATGCCTGGTTGTTCCTTAAAAGTAATTTCCTCTCAATCTTAAATAAACATGCCCCATTCAAAAAATACAGAACTAAGAACCGATATAGCCCCTGGTTCTCCTCAGACTTGACTGCCCTTGACCAGCACAAAAACATCCTGTGGCGTACTGCATTAGCATCAAATAGCCCCCGCGATATGCAACTTTTCAGGGAAGTTAGGAACCAATATACACAAGCAGTCAGGAAAGCAAAGGCTAACTTTTTCAAACAGAAATTTGCATCCTGTAACACTAACTCCAAAAAGTTTGGGGACACTGTAAAGTCCATGGAGAATAAGAGCACTTCCTCCCAGTTGCCCACTGCACTGAGGCTAGGAAACACTATCACCACCGATAAATCTACAATAATCGAGAATTTCAACAAGCATTTTGCTACAGCTGGCCATGCTTTCCATCTGGCTACCACTACCCCGGCCACCAACTCTGCACCCTCCGCTGCAACTTGCCCATGCCCCCCCCCCCCCCCTGCTTCTCCTTCACACAAATTCAGACAGCTGATGTTTTGAAAGCGCTGCAAAATCTGGACCCCTACAAATCAGCTGGGCTAGACAATCTGGACCCTTTCTTTCTAAAACTAGCCACCGAAATTGTCGCAACCCCTATTACTAGTCTGTTCAACCTCTCTTTCATAACGTCTGAGATCCCCAGAGATTGGAAAGCTGCCGCGGTCATCCCCCTCTTCAAAGGGGGTGACACTCTAGATCCAAACTGCTACAGACCTATATCCATCCTGCCCTGCCTTTCGAAAGTATTTGAAAGCCAAGTTAACAAACAGATCACCGACCATTTTGAATACCACCGTACCTTCTCCGCTATGCAATCCGGTTTCCGAGCTGGTCATGGGTGCACTTCAGCCACGCTCAAGGTCCTAAACGATATTATAACCGCGATTGATAATAGACAGTACTGTGCAGCCGTCTTCATCGACCTGGCCAAGGCTTTCGACTCTGTCAACCACCGCATTCTTATTGGCAGACTAAATAGCCTTGGTTTCTCAAATGACTGCCTCGCCTGGTTCACCAACTACTTCTCAGATAGAGTTCAGTGTGTCAAATCGGAGGGCCTGTTGTCTGGACCTATGGCAGTCTATGGGGGTGCCACAGGGTTCAATTCTTGGGCCGACACTTTTCTCCGTGTATATCAATGATGTCGCTCTTGCTGCTGGTGACTCTCAGATCCACCTCTACGCAGACGACACCATTTTGTATACATCTGGCCCTTCATTGGACACTGTGTTAACAAACCTCCAAACGAGCTTCAATGCCATACAACACTCCTTCAGTAGCCTCCAACTGCTCTTAAACACTAGTAAAACTAAATGCATGCTTTTCAATCGAACGCTGCTGGCACCCGCCCACCCGACTAGAATCACCACTCTCGACGGGTCTGACCTAGAGTATGTGGACAACTACAAATACATAGGTGTCTGGTTAGACTGTAAACTCTCCTTCCAGACTCACATAAAGAATCTCCAATCCAAAGTTAAATCTAGAATTGGCTTCCTATTTCGCAACAAAGCCTCCTTCACTCATGCTGCCAAACATGCCCTCGTAAAACTGACTATCCTACCGATCCTTGACTTCGCGATGTCATTTACAAAATAGCCTCCAACACTCTACTCAGCAAATTGGATGTAGTCTATCACAGTGCCATCCGTTTTGTCTCCAAAGCCCCATACACTACCCACCACTGTGACCTGTACGCTCTTGTTGGCTGGTCCTCACTACATGTTCGTCGTCAAACCCACTGGCTCCAGGCCATCTATAAATCACTGCTAGGCAAATCCCCGCCTTATCTTAGCTCATTGGTCACCATAGCAGTACCCACCCGTAGTCTGCGCTCCAGCAGGTATATCTCACTGGTCATTCCCAAAGCCAACACCTCCTTTGGCCGCCATTCCTTCCAGTTCTCTGCTGCCAATGACTGGAACGAATTGCAAAAATCTCTGAAGCTGGAGACTCTTATCTCCCTCACTAACTTTAAGCATCAGTTGTCAGAGCACCTTACCGATCACTGCACCTGTACACAGCCCATCTGAAATTAGCCCACCCAACTACCTCATCCCTATATTGTTATTTATTTTGCTCTTTTGCACCCCAGTATCTCTATTTGCACATAATCTCTTGCACATCTAGCATTCCAGTGTTAATACTATTGTAATTATTTTGCACTATAGCCTATTTATTGCCTTACCTCCATAACTTGCTACATTTGCACACACTGTATATATATTTTCTGTTGTATTTTTGACTTTATGTTTTTTACCCCATATGTAACTCTGTGTTGTTTTTATTGCACTGCTTTGCTTTATCTTGGCCAGGTCGCAGTTGTAAATGAGAACCTGTTCTCAACTGGCTTACCTGGTTAAATAAAGGTAAAAAAGGCGTTTGGAAATTGCTCCTAAGGATTAACCAGACTTGTGGAGGTCTACAATTGAGGTCTTGGCTGATTTCTTTTGATTTTCCCATGATGTCAAGCAAAGAGGCACTGAGTTTGAAGGTAGGCCTTGAAATACATCCACAGGTACTCCTCCAATTGACTCAAATTATGTCAATTAGCCTATCAGAAGCTTCTAAAGCCATGACATCATTTTCTGGAATTTTCCAAGCTGTTTAAAGGCCCAGTCAACTTAGTGTATGTAAACTTCTGACCCACTGGAATTGTGATATAGTGAATTATAAGTGAAATAATCTGTCTGTAAACAATTGTTGGAAATATTACTTGTGTCATGCACAAAGTAGATGTCCTAACAGACTTGCCAAAACTATAGTTTGTTAACAAGAAATTTGTGGAGTGGTTGAAAACCGAGTTTTAATGACTCCAACCTAAGTGTATGTGAACTTCCGACTTCAACTGTACATAGGGCAGCAGTCTCTAAGGTGCAGGGTAGAGTACCAGGTGGTAGTCGACTAGTAACAGTAACTAAGTTCAGGGCAGGGTATTGGGTGGAGGCCGGCTAGTGGTGACTATTTAAGTCTGATGGCCTGGAGATAGAAGTTGTTTTTCAGTCCCAGCTTTGGCTGAACAGGAAGTGCAGGAGGGGGCTAAGCACGCACCCTTGTGGGGCCCCTGTGTTGAGGATCAGCGTGGCGGAGGTGTTGTTGCCTACCTTCACCACCTGGGGTCTGCCCGTCAGGACGTCCAGGATCCAGTTGCACAGGGCGGGGTTCAGACCCAGGGCCCTGAGTTTATTGATGAGCTTGGAGGGCACTATGGTGTTGAAGACTGAGCTATAGTCAATGAACAGCATTCTTACATAAGTATTCCTCTTGTCCAGATGGGATAGGGCAGTGTGCAGTGAGATGGCAATTGCGTCATCACATGCGCCGAATACAACAAGTGTAGACCTTACAGTGAAATGCGTCCTTACAAGCCCTTAAACAACAATGCAGTTTTATGAAAAATAAGTGTTAAGGAAAAAATAGATAAAATAAAAAATAATTAAAGAGCAGCAGTAAAATAAAATAACTGTAGGGAGGCTATATACAGGGGGTAACGGTACAGAGTCAACATGCGGGGACACAGGTTTGCGTCTGTTTGATTTGACTGACAGCTAGAACATGCACATACACTTTTCCAACGCCAGCCATTACAGTAGGCCTGCGTATAGGTTGACAATGTGAGTGCAGCTCTAGAACTACACTGTGAAGCGTGCCTTCCTCTGACACCGCCTGGTATAGAGGTCCTGGATGACAGAAAGCTTGGCCCCAGGGATGTACTGGGCCGTACGCACTACCCTCGGAGGCCGAGCAGTTGCCATACCAGGCAGTGATGCAACCAGTCAGGATGCTCTCGATGGTGCAGCTGTTTAACCTTTTGAGGATCTGAGGACCCATGCCAAATCTTGTCAGTCTCCTTAGGGGGAATAGGTTTTGTCGTGCCCTTTTCACGACTGTCTTGGTGTGCTTGGACCATGTTAGTTTGTTGGTGATGTGGACACCAAAGAACTTGAAGCTCTCAACCTGCTCCACTACAGCCCCGTCAATGAGAATGGGGGCGTGCTCGGTTCTCTTCTTTTTCCTGTAGTCCACAATCATCTCCTTTGTCTTGATCACGTTGAGGGAGAGGTTGTTGTCCTGGCACCACACGGCCAGGTCTCTGACCTCCTCCCTTTAGGCTGTCTCGTCGTTGTCAGTGATCAGGCCTACCACTGTTGTGTCAACAGCAAACTTAATGATGGTGTTGGAGTCGTGCCTGGCCATGCAGTCAGGAGTGAACAGGGAGTACAGGAGGGGACTGAGCACGCACCCATGAGGGGCCCCCGCGTTGAGGATCAGCATGGCCGATGTGTTGTTACCTACCCTTACCACCTGGGGGCGGCCCGTCAGGAAGTCCAGGATGCAGTTGCAGAGGGAGGTGTTTAGTCCCTAGGTCCTTAGCTTAGTGATTAACTTTGAGGGCACTATGGTGTTGAACGCTGAGCTGTAGTCCAGGTGTGAATGGGCAGTTTGGAGCGCAATAGAGATTGCATCATCTGTGGATCTGTTGGGGCGATATGCAAATTAAAGTGGGTCTAGGGTTTCTGGGATAATGGTGTTGATGTGAGCCATGACCAGCCTTTCAAAGCACTTCACGGCTACAGACGTGAGTGCTACAGGTCGGTAGTCATTTAGGCAGGTTACCTTTGTGTTCTTGGGCATAGGGACTATGGTGGTCCGCTTGAAACATGTTGGTATTACAGATTCCAGACAGGGAGAGGTTGAAAATGTCAGTGAAGACATACAGTGGGGAAAAAAAGTATTTAGTCAGCCACCAATTGTGCAAGTTCTCCCACTTAAAAAGATGAGAGAGGCCTGTAATTTTCATCATAGGTACACGTCAACTATGACAGACAAAATGAGGAAAAAAAATCCAGAAAATCACATTGTAGGATTTTGAATGAATTTATTTGCAAATTATGGTGGAAAATAAGTATTTGGTCAATAACAAAAGTTTCTCAATACTTTGTTATATACCCTTTGTTGGCAATGACACAGGTCAAACGTTTTCTGTAAGTCTTCACAAGGTTTTCACACACTGTTGCTGGTATTTTGGCCCATTCCTCCATGCAGATCTCCTCTAGAGCAGTGATGTTTTGGGGCTGTCGCTGGGCAACACAGACTTTCAACTCCCTCCAAAGATTTTCTATGGGGTTGAGATCTGGAGACTGGCTAGGCCACTCCAGGACCTTGAAATGCTTCTTACGAAGCCACTCCTTCGTTGCCCGGGCGGTGTGTTTGGGATCATTGTCATGCTGAAAGACCCAGCCACGTTTCATCTTCAATGCCCTTGCTGATGGAAGGAGGTTTTCACTCAAAATCTCACGATACATGGCCCCATTCATTCTTTCCTTTACATGGATCAGTCGTCCTGGTCCCTTTGCAGAAAAACAGCCCCAAAGCATGATGTTTCCACCCCCATGCTTCACAGTAGGTATGGTGTTCTTTGGATGCAACTCAGCATTATTTGTCCTCCAAACACGACGAGTTGAGTTTTTACCAAAAAGTTATATTTTGGTTTCATCTGACCATATGACATTCTCCCAATCCTCTTCTGGATCATCCAAATGCACTCTAGCAAACTTCAGACGGGCCTGGACATGTACTGGCTTAAGCAGGGGGACACGTCTAGCACTGCAGGATTTGAGTCCCTGGCGGCGTAGTGTGTTACTGATGGTAGGCTTTGTTACTTTGGTCCCAGCTCTCTGCAGGTCATTCACTCGGTCCCCCCGTGTGGTTCTGGGATTTTTGCTCACCGTTCTTGTGATCATTTTGACCCCACGGGGTGAGATCTTGCGTGGAGCCCCAGATCGAGGGAGATTATCAGTGGTCTTGTATGTCTTCCATTTCCTAATAATTGCTCCCACAGTTGATTTCTTCAAACCAAGCTGCTTACCTATTGCAGATTCAGTCTTCCCAGCCTGAGGTCTACAATTTTGTTTCTGGTGTCCTTTGACAGCTCTTTGGTCTTTTTCCACCATAATTTGCAAATAAATTCATTAAAAATCCTACAATGTGATTTTCTGGATTTTTTTTTCTCAATTTGTCTGTCATAGTTGACGTGTACCTATGATGAAAATTACAGGCCTCTCTCATCTTTTTAAGTGGGAGAACTTGCACAATTGGTGGCTGACTAAATACTTTTTTCCCCACTGTACATCGGCTACGGAGAGCGTGATCACAAGGCTGATGCTCTCATGCATGTTTCAGTGTTACTTGCCTCGAACCGAGTATAGAAGTAATTCAACTAATCTGGTAGGCTCGTGTCACGGTGCAGCTTGCGGCTGTGCTTCCCTTTGTAGTCTAATAGTTTGCAAGCCCTACCACATCCGATGAGCGTCGGAGCCGGTGTAGTACAATTCGATCTTAGTCCTGTATTGACGCTTTGCCTGTTTGATGGTTCGTCGGAGGGCATAGCGGGATTTCTTATAAGCTTCTGGGTTAGAGTCCCTCTCCTTGAAAGCGGCAGCTCTACCCTTTAGCTCAGTGCGGATGTTGCCTGTAATCCATGGCTTCTGGTTGGGGTATGTATGACGTCATCGATGCACTTATTGATGAAGCCAGTGACTGATGTGGTATACTCCTCAATGCCATCGGAAGAATCCCGGAACATATTCCAGTCTGTGCTAGAAAAACAGTCCTGTAGCTTAGCATCTGCTTCATCTGACCACTTTTTTATTGACCAAGTCGCTGGTGCTTCCTGCTTTTAGTTTTTGCTTGTAAGCAGGAATCAGGAGGATATAATTATGGTCAGATTTTCCAAATGGAGGGTGAGGGAGAGCTTTGTACGCGTCTCTGTGTGGAGTAAAGGTGGTCTAGAGTTTTTTTCCCCTCTGGTTGCACATTTAACACGCTGGTAGAAATGAGGTAAAACAGATTTAAGTTTCCCTGCATTAAAGTCCCCGGCCACTAGGTGTGCCACCTCTGGATGAGCGTTTTCCTGTTTGCTTATGGCCGTATACAGTTAATTGAGTGCGGTCTTAGTGCCAGCATTGGTTTTTGGTGTTAAATAGACAGCTATGAAGAATATAGACCACATTATCTTGGTAGATAGTGTGGTCTACAACTTATCATGAGATAATCAGGCGAGCAAAACCTCGAGACTTCCTTAGATATCGTGCACCAGCTGTTGTTTACAAATATACATAGACCGCCACCCCTTGTCTTACCAGAAGCTGCTGTTCTATCCTGCCGATACAGTGTATAACCCGCCAGCTGTATGTTATTCATGTCATCGTTCATCGTTAACTCCTGAGTGGCGCAGTGGTCTAAGGCACTGCATCGCAGTGCTAACTGTGCCACTAGAGATCCTGGTTCGAATCCAGGCTCTGTAGCAGCCGGCCGCGACCGGGAGACTCATGGGCGGCGCACAATTGGCCCAGCGTTGTCCAGGGTAGGGGAGGGAATGGCCGGCAGGGATGTAGCTCAGTTGATAGAGCATGGTGTTTGCAACACCAGGGTTGTGGGTTTGATTCCCACGGGGGGCCAGTATAAAAAAAAAAATGTATTCACTAACTGTAAGTCGCTCTGGATAAGAGCGTCTGCTAAATGACTAAAATGTCAATGTAAATGTTCAGCCACGACTCGGTGAAACATAAGATATTACAGTTTTGAATGTCCCGTTGGTAGGATATTCGTGCCTGTAGTTCGTCCATTTTATTATCAAGCAATTGTAAGTTGGCCAATAGTATCGATTGCAAAGGCAGATTAGCCACTCGTTGCCGGCTCCTTAACAAGCACCCCGATCTCCTTCCGCAATATCTCATTTTCTTTCTACTGCGAATGACAGGGATGAGAGCCCTGTCGGGTGTCTGGAGCAAATCCCTCTCGTCCGACTCATAAAATAAAAATGATTTGTCCAGTTCAAGGTGAGTAATCGCTGTTCTGATGTCCAGAAGCTCTTTTCGGTCATAAGAGACGGTAGCAGCAACATTATGTACAAAATAAGTTACAAACAATGCGGAAAAAACACACAAAATAGCACGGTTGGTTAAGAGTCCATAAAACGGCAGCCATCCCCTCCGGCGCCATTATACACTTTGTTCCTGTTCACGCAATGGATGGAGAACCCCGCTGGCTAAATGGATGGGGACAGTATATCCGGAGACAGCCATGATTCCATAAAACAGAGTATGTTACGGTCCCTGATGTCTCTCGAAGGAGATCCTCGCCCTGAGCTCGTCTACTTTATTGTCCAGGGACTGAAGGTTAGAGAGTAATATCCTCGGAAGTGGTGGATGGTATGCAAGCCTCCTGAGTCTGACTAGGAGACCAGACCTTATTCATCTTCTCCGGCGACAGCGTCTTGGAGCAGCCGCCAGGATGAATAGAATTGCCTTGGGGAGTTCAAACAAAAAGGATCCAATTCAGGAAAGTCACATTTCTGGTCGAAATTCTGGTGAGTGACCGCCAATCAAATATCCCAAAGTTATCTTCAGCTGTTGGTAATAATACAAGTAGCGTTCTGAGCAAATCATGTAAGAAATAACAACAGCAACCACAACATCAAGAAAAATACTGCAAAGTTGGCTAGGATATAGAAACAGGGTGACCATGTCCGTCGCCGCCATCTTGTTCACCTTACATTCGAAAATATTAGGTATTTTACATAGCTTTGTTAGAAGAAAGAACAATAAAAGATTAAGTAACTCATAAAACAATTCCATAAATAGAAACAGTAACATCAAATGTAGGCAAAAAGAGAAATATTTATTTCATGATAGACCTCATTTTGGAAATACTCATCCATTCAAAGAAAATGTACACAATTAAGTTATTTTTTGAGGATGTACTGACAGGAGTTGAAATATCTATAACCACATGCAATGAGTTTTCTCCACTACACAAACAGCGACTAAGTAGCCCCCAGTTAGCCAACATGTACTCCCCCCAAAGTCAACCCTTCCTATCCTAGGTGTCAGGAGTTATGTTTGGGAGTAGTGGGAATACACACAACATAGTCACATACGGTCAGAAACCTACAGTACTCTTTCCTCTTCCACCACATCAGTCTTAGTTTGTCAGCCAATGTCACTGTTTGAATCATCTGGTCAGTAGATTATTGTGGGTACTTGGGGTTGACAACTGATCTGAGATGTGATAGGAAACCAGAGAATATGGCAGCCATCTTTTTCTCCAATGTCTGATTAAATGGTTGTGGTCAGTTAATGATCCAGAAAGTGTATGACTGATTTCAATTAGTTTATATTGTGACATCATATAATTTTCAGGTAGGTCATCATAATGATGTTGACTTTTTGATTCTGAGTAATTCATAGAGCTGCCATATTACTTCACCAGACACCACAGCACCAAAAATAAAATTCTGAGAATTTTCAACATTTTCAACATCCTAAAATCCCAGGACCATGTGTCCATCTGTAAATAAGGCAAGGTACAAACAAACTGATAATAAAAATCTCTAGGTTAAAGTTCATGCGGACATTAATAAAAATACGTTGCATTTGGCTTTAAAATAATTATGGTTGGTCCAGTTTTTAGCAAGTAAAGTTTGGTCTTTTGCAAAATAAAACAAAATTAAACCAACAAAAACATTGAATACCAAGATAGATTTTCAGTGCATTAGGTGGGTGTTGGACTGACTTAAAATGTCCCTTTTTGCACCCTGTTGATTGTGAGGAGTACCAATAGACTTAAAGTGCTGAGACTGATGTGAACCTTCTATCTGTACACCCATTCTACCTGCCATTACACCCCACGGTGGGTCACTGTTTATTTGGCTGCGACAGAACAGTTCCTCAACTCCATTGCAATGCTTCTGAGGGCCACTATCTGTCTGTCTTCAGTTGAAAAGGGGGTTGAATTAATGAACAGAGGGTTAAGGACTGGAGCTGTGTCCCAAACGTCCCTTCCCTCTTCTTCTCCATCCATAGTCCACTCTGCAGTAGAGGTTGGATGGGTAGTGCTCTACTGTAAGCTGCCGATGGACCATGACTGACGAATCCTGTGAGCATTGACCACACTTCAAAGGCACCATAATGTTATAGTGGTCAGGGCAAGTGAGTGTGTCTGTGTGTGCAAGACAAACTAATCCTGTCGTTTCTCCTTCCAACTCTCCTGTAAGCCCTCAAGGCATCACCATGACAACTAAGGCAAAATCTTCCAGAAAAGAAACACAAATCTGTATTTTTCTTCATCTCCTTTTCTCTGCTGTGTTGCTAACATCAATATCACACAATAATCGTTAGGATCTCTGTTAAATAAATTATCTATATATTATATTACCCCCTCCCATAGACCTGCAACAAAGGAGGAGTCTATCCATGTAATAAAACTATAGGTTCCCTAGTCTCTGTACGTAGAGTATGTTGGGCCTCTCTCTGCAATGTTCCTCAGTTCATGTCAGCCCCCTCAGAACAACCAGAGGCAGACAGACTGGAATCCAGTTTTTCCTCACAGAGATCAAACAGGACAAGATCTTACAAAAAAACAACATAAGCAAAGCTAATGCATACGCGTAGGAAGAAAACCGGAATAGAAACATTGTTCACTGCAAAATCAGTATCCAGCAAAAAGTATTCCACATGGTGTTTCCCTGGAAACCAACTAGTCCTTTCTGAGGACTGTGGAGCGAGGTGTGATGTGATTGGATAGGAGCCATGGTGACATCAGAGCCTCACTGAACTCCTTCTTCGTCAACATATGTTGAAGGAAACCAGCCAATCTAAAATGTCAGACACACACAGCAATGAGATCAGAAACCTGTCAAAAATCACAAAATTGGGAAGAAAAAAGGGGTAAAAAGTACAAAAATAATCTAATACTGTAGCCTACAGAAAGGCTTCTAGATTTCATTGAGGCAAATGATAAATTAGGTATTAACATTGCAGACTTCACTTTTTGGTTACACTTTACATTACATTGCTCTCTTACCTGTGTAACTACACAGCAATTACTATTGCAACAACATTGTAATAACATGAATACCATATCTTAAGCCCCTGCTATATTGGTTCTCACTCACCCTGCCGTTGGCCTCTCCCTTCCACCAGCCCTGGTCTCCTCCGATCTTGCTGTAGATCTTAACAATATCCCCTTCTCTGAGTGACAGCTCCCTCATGTCCCGTGCTGCAAAGTTGTACCTGGCCACTGCTGTACTGACCACCCTCGGTGTGAACACTGGAACAATGACATCAGAGTCAGTGGGATAACAGTGCAGAGAGAGCAGACACATTGGTGTCCCACAGGTAACCTACAGATCCTGGGTGAGTGCAGAACATTTACAGACAGTAGTGGAGATTACGGTTGGAGGAGAGGATTGTGCATGAGGATTTGTAATTATTTTTTATTTGATTTCTTGTGTGTTTTTGTTCTACCTTGTGTTATGTTTTGTGCTACATTGACATTGATTACTGCATTGTTGGGTTTGGAGCTTTCAAGAAAGGCATTTCACTGTACTTGTGCACGTGACATTAAAAACTTGAAACTTAAGATGGGTTCTTTACCCCTTGACTCAGTTATGTAAGTTTTATATTCTAAAGAAATCAGTTAATTCAATGCTCTGCTCAATAATGGCACATCGATGACACCAAAAAATAAATAAAGTCACACTCCTGTACGCCTTCAAGGCATCACTATGACGACTAAGGCAAATTCTTCCAGCAGAGAGACACAAACCTGTATTTTTCTTCATCTCCTTTTCTCTGCTGTGTTGCTAATATCAATATCACACAATAATAATACATAATATGGCATTTAGCAGACGCTTTTATCCAAAGCGACTTACAGTCATGTGTGCATACATTTTTACGTATGGGTGGTCCCGGGGATCGAACCCACTACCCTGGCATTACAAGCGCCATGCTCTACCAATTGAGCTACAGAGGACCACGCTGTAGCTCAATTATCTATACATAATATTACCCCCTCCCATAGACCTGCAACAAAGGAGGAGTCTATCCATGTAATAAAACTATAGGTTCCCCAGTTGCGCCTCTCTCTGCAAAGTTCTCTGCAGTTAATTCAATGCCCTTTCAATGATGGCACATCAATGAACAAAAAAAACAAAGAAAGAAAGTCGCACACTCTATATATGCTCCTATCAATGTAATGGGTGAAAAGCTCATGCTTTTACAGTGATGACACATGACAACAGAGATGAGAACCTTTGACAGCTACGAAAGAATAAGAAATGAAAAGGGGTGTGAGAGGAGAGGAGAGGTGGCTGGCTTGATAGAGGACAGAGGGAAGAAGAAGAAGAGCTGAAGAAAAGGAGGAGAGAGTACCTGACCAGAACGGGGCTGAGCTCTGAGAGGAGGAGAAGTTGAGACCCTGAGGACTGAGGAAGGAGAAGTTGTAGGAAGCACCAATGGCTGCTGAGACAGTCAGTGAAAGAGAGAAAAGGGAAAGAGGAGAAAAGAAAGAAAATAAAAGAAAAGCTCATTAGGGAGCCTGCAATGGCTGGCCAGAGACCAAGGTGGCCAACAATAAAATAGGGCTTTGTCCCCCATTGAAAAACGAGCCTAAATCAAGAGAAAAAAAACACTACTCCCATTCTATACCCATGCCTCACACACTGAAACACTAACCCTGACAAATGTCCAAACCGCCAGAGACGCTGAATACTCTTGTTCTCTCCCCTAGAGCCCGCCCCTTCCAACCCCTCCAACCCACACACACAGATCAACAAGCCCATTGTCTCCATCCATTTCCACACGCTGACCAGAAAAATGGAGGGGGGGGGGAATGTGTTGTTGGTGCCAGTTGGGCTTGGCTGGAGAGGGAGCAAACAAAGGCAGATCAGTGTGGGAGTCTGGCCAGAGCAGAGAGCAGGGCCGAATCATTTATTATACATCTAATGATGGAGGGTGTTTAACAAAGCCCATTCAGCTGGCCAGCCACCCAGCTAGCCAGTCAGCCAGCCCAGGGCCTGAGACAGCTGCCAGCCCAGCCTTCCTCCCTCTCTCTCTGGCTGGCTGCATGGGTCAGGTGAGGTGGTGACTCTGGGAGGGACTGAGCCTTGCAGGGTGACTGGCCTGGCTGGGTGTCTCCTGTTCTGGGAGGAGAGGAGAGAGGCTGGAGGAGAAACAAACCAGCAGCCTGCCCCTCTCAGTTAACTCTGTGCCCATAGCCGTGCTGTGAAGACTCTGGATGAAGGCATGGATTGACTGAATAGGGATGTCTGCTATGTGTGCATCTGTGGTGTTGGCAGACAGAAGAGGAAGAGAGAGGAGGGAGTCTCACCAGGTATGGGCTCACCTGGAGAGCGGGTGCTGGCCCGTGATGCCGGCCCTCGTTCTCTAGATTTGTAGGGATAGCGTAATGTCGTGTCTAGCAGCTTGAAACTCTCCTTCAGTGAATGGGACTGATAGTACTCCACCAACTCCTGTCAGACAGAACACAAGAGAAAGAAACAACAGGGTCATTCATTGGCCATATAAGCATTACAAATAGTATGTGACATTATGTGACAGATTGATGAAAGTTCTCTTACCAGTAGACTCTCAAACTTCTTAGCCTCAGTGATGTGGATCCAGCTGTCTTTCTCAATGACTTTAATGTGCTTTACTTCATCATTGAACCTATTCGAGACAAAAGTACTGCAGTGACTACAGAAGAATCACAGGGGTGGGAGCTGACAGAGTGGGCATTAGAGGTTGACATGGTAACAGGACTACCGTGGGTCTTGCAGCTCCCGGTAGGAATGGGAGTGAAGTTCTGGGTTAGAAATATGTAATGTGTGGAGCTTTTTATTATTACTGTGTGTAAGCCTAATATAGTTTATTTAATAAAAATCTATACAAAATAAATGGTAATTTCCACCCTCCCCTTCTCCTTGCTCCAGTTGTAGCAAGTCACTCAGATGCACATGTCCACTGGGCATGGTCTAACTCACTCCAATGGCATCACAAACTGTATGATAACTTCCTGGTAATGCATTACATTTACATTTTAGTCATTTAGCAGACCCTCTTATCCATATACATTATTTTATTTTTTTCCCCCATACTGGCCCCCCGTGGGAATCGAACCCACAACCCTGGCGTTGCAAACGCCATGCTCTACCAATTGAGCTACACGGGACCTAATGCACACAACAAAGATTCATTTAAATTTGAAGTAATTTGAATATGAATGTGGCTACCACTATAAAGTATGTGAAGGAATGGGGGTTTGTTAGTGTTACTGAGAAAGATACGTCTCCTGTGATTTTACTTTGCTAGGGTAAATTAGAGTAAACACTAACTTGATGCTGATGGCGAACCTCTCTGCCTCAGCAGTCCTCTCTCTGATCAGGTATGTTCCACTGCTGTGGGACTTCAACAGGTTGTCAGCCTGTGTCCGCTCCATGTTGCCAGCAAACCTGACGTGACGTTGAGGGGGAACACAGGTCACTGATGGACTTTAGAATATACATAGTAATACACAGTCCTAACATAGTAATACACTGTCCTAACATAGTAATACACTGTCCTAACATAGTAATACTGTGTCCTAACAGTAATACGCTGTCCTAACATAGTAATACACTGTCCTAACATAGTAATATACTGTCCTAACATAGTAATACACTGTCCTGAAATAGTAATACCACAGTAATACAATTTATTTACTGCAGAGAAATGAGGAGAGGGGTACTTGCAAACTAGACTGAATATCACAACTTTTGAAATGTCTGATAGTATCAAAGGTGAAGGGTCGTACCATGGGTATCCATAGTAGTCTGTTTCCCTTGAGGACTGCCGGCTGGGGAAGGACTGGAACAACGGCTGTGGTGACAACCACAAAAACAGCATTAGAGATTTCATAAATAGAGTAGAATCATGAGTGAGTGAATGTGTATGTGAGGGGTCCTTTACCTTGGGGTCCAAACAAGGCTTTACACAGTTGTTAGGAAAGAAGCCACTCTTCTGGGTTTGGATAAGCTTTCCCTGGGAGAGAGAGACACTAGGTGTCGATATACAACAACTCTGTTGCTATGGCTGGATACAGGAGAACATTGTGCATGCTCATTAGAATGTGTGTGTTAGTGGATAACCTATGGTCAGGGAGTGATTTTACCTCCCACCAGGTGGTGTCAGGTTCCCCCTTCAGGAGCTCGATGAAGTCGCCTGTCTGGAAGGAGAGTGGAGGCTTCCCTGGAGGAACAGGCGTCCCATGATAGTTCCTCACTGCCACCATCTTAGGGCCTGAAGCCAGGATAAAATGCATACAGTTAGATAAACTGAACACTCTTCACTTGGGCTATTAAGACTACACAGAATTCTCCATATAACATTTCCACAAGATGGCAGCAGAGAGCTGTAGCGCTACTCCACATTCCAGCCAACTTCAAGTTAGTTTGACAGCTTGAGAGCAATCTTTATCAAAGTCTACTGTACATTGTATGGATTGACTGACTAACATTAATTACACTGTGCTATGTGATTTCCTGTATGAACAGAATTCCTACCTGATGGCAGTAGTCCAGGTTCCTGAAAAAGGAAGGACAAACACAACAACAGCGTCAAGATAAGGGAGCTCTAAGAGCTTATAGTATTATTGTTCTACACGACCAAACAGATTTATCAATCAGTTATCAATACAACAACAATATGATCATTCATTCATGAAACAATAGATTTCATTCTTCAAAAGGTGATAAATCTGAATGTTTAAGAAACGGGAGGGTGAAACACTCACTGTGTCAAGTGGATCTGAAAAAATGAGAGCGAGAGAGAGCAGGTGGTCAACTAAATGGTACAACTCACTAGTTATGCATGTTCCATAGAACCGTCTGTATCTAGGGAGACTTGTCAGTAACACTTCACATTAAGTTCCTCTTATATCTCTGATACCACTGTAATGAATAAGAGTTAAGCAAAGGGAGGAGAAACCTACTTATTTTACAGGTGGTGATGCACTCCAGGCACTCTTTGTGAGCTCCAGTCCCACAGCGGGAACAGTAGTATCCCTGGTAGAAGATCCCCCTGGGAGAGAGAGAGAGAGAGAGTGAGATACACAGATTAGGGGGGGTGGGGGGTGGCGGGGGTCACAGGTGAGGAGGAGACTGACACTGAAAAGCCAATAACACACAGGATCATTCCTAACCCTGACCAGTTAGGACGTCTTTATCTAAACACTACTCTAAATAGAATAAAAAAACATGCACCATATGTGATTCTATGCTATTACTTTCCTAGTATACACTGTTCTTCCAAAAGCTACAGGTTTGATTCCTGTGTGGCCACACACTGTGCATTTGTGTTAACCGATTGTCGCTTTGAATAAAAGCCTCGGCTAAATAGACATGAATTCAATGTTCTGAGACTACATCCACCGTAAGCGGCCCACTCTTTTTTAGGTCACACAATAAAGTGGATTACTTCCTACACTATTTAAAAATACAGTGTATACACTGCCATGTCCAATAGCCAACACCATACATCACAGGCTAATACACTTGGGCTACTGATGCAATTATACAGCTAGCAGCTAGTGGTAGCAGCACACTGGTCCCTTCCACAACACTGGGAGGGAATTTAGGTCAGCGCCACTACTATGTTGTTTTTGTGCCAATACATTGCATCGAGTATAGAGTGTAGACAGCCACTATAACAGAGGTCAGGAGTGGTAGTGGCACGCTTCACAGTGTAGTTCTAGAGCTGCACTCACATTGTCAACCTATACGCAGTCCTACTGTAATGGCTGGCGTTGGAAAAGTGTACGTGCATGTTCTAGCTGTCAGTCAAATCAAACAGACGCAAACCTGTGTCCCCTCACATTGACTCTGTACCGGTACCCCCTGTATATAGCCTCCCTACTGTTATTTTATTTTACTGCTGCTCTTTAATTATTTTTATTTATTTGTATCTATTTTCTACTTAACACTTATTTTTCTTAAAACTGCATTGTTGGTTAAGGGCTTGTAAGTAAGCATTTCACTGTAAGGTCTACACCTGTTGTATTCGGCGCATGTGGCAAATACAATTTCATTTGATTTGATTTGATTGGTCATTCAGGGAGTTTAGAGGGGCTGGCAGCCTCAAAAGACTGCATATCACATTAAGTGCGTAGCATCAGTATGTACCACTGATATCCCATTGAAAAACAGTGATGTCTTCCGTCAACAAAGCGCATGATAATGCCACGCGAACGATCTGATGTAGGTGTACAGGTACATAGGAGGAGCCCTGCGGTTTTTTCCAAGTCTCACCTCAGCAGCATCTTGCAGGCTCGGCAGTTGGTGTCCTTCTCAAACGTGTGCATCTGGAAGTTGTGCTGATTGGCCGTGGCTTTCTCCGGCTTGATGTTTGACCTTTAGTATTGGAGGAAACATACATAGCTAGTTTGAAATGGATCTGATTCGTTTAAAAGATCTACTGTGCTGTATACTGCTACAGTAGGCCTACTACTGTACTCACATGGCCATCTCAAACTGCTCCATCCATTTCCTCTTGGTGTCCTCTGTTTTACAGAAGAACTGGAAACCCTGCTTCCCTTGCAGGTGGATCAGGTAGAAGCCATAGGACCACTGCAGAGAAAGAGGGAATGAGGAAGGGATGGTGGAAAGAAAGAAACAGAGGCATAGATGGAGAGAGTGGTGAGGGCAGTGGTGGAAAAAGTACCCAGTGGTCATACTTGAGTAAAAGTTAAGATACCTTAATAGAAAATGATGCAAGTAAAAGTAAAAGTCACCCAGTAAAATACTACTTGAGTAAAAGTCTAAAAGTATTTGGTTTTAAATACACTTAAGTATCAAAAGTAAAAGTATAAATCATTTCAAATTCCTTATATTAAGCAAATCAGATGGCACCATTTTTTTGTTTTTTTTAAATTTATGGATAGCCAAGGGGCACAATCCAACACTCAGACATAATTTACAAACAAAGTATTTGTGTTTAGTCCGCCAGAGGCTGTAGGGATGACGTGGAATTTTCTCTTGATAAGTGTGTTAATTAAACCATTTTCCTGTCCTGCTAAGCATTCAAAATGTAACGAGTACATTTGGATGTCAGGGAAAATGTATGGAGTATAAAGTACATTATTTCCTTTAGCAATGTAGTGAAGTAAAAGTAAAAGTTGTCAAAAATATAAATAGTAAAGTACAGATACTCCAAAAAACGACTTAGGTAGTACTTTAAAGTATTTTTACTTAAGTACTTTACACCACTGGGTGGGGGACAGACAATTGGGAGGGTTGTAACAACTACACCTAGACAATGATGTATACTAATAAAATGTACTTTTTATAACCTACACATTCCCTTTGGAGCTAACCAAGAGATACTGTTCATGCTTGGCAATGCATCTGACAAAAGCATAAGAGAATCACATAGCCAGTGGGTACACATGCAATCATGGCATGACCCAACACCACACACACACAGTGGCTGCAATGAGAAGATGAGTTAAGGGTTGCTTCAGCTTACCATTTTTCCACTCGACTGGTACGCATGCAAAGAGAAACACACCAGAGAAGACCCAGTTACACATGCACACGACCACACATGCAGATTCAAAATATTCAAAAGAATGGTTAGATTGGTGGAAAATGTGCACAGCAGTATTGTAAATGACATACATTGCATTTACATGTTCTTCAGAGCATAGGCTTGCACAATGCATACAGATCTGACACTTTAATGCATTACACATGAGCTCACTTATCTGAAATTACCATCACCGCAATTCTACCTCAAGGACACATTTGTAAACTTTGGGATATTGCAAAACCTAGGCTGATTGTGTCCCTTCAGCAGGGTGTTGAGGGAAATTGTGCGTCCCCTGTTTTAAAGTGCTCAATACTGCTGCCTACCTTCTTCATGTCCCTGTTGTTCATGGGGTCGTCAGACATTTTGTATGACTGCAGCTCAATGATCTCCTTCAATTCATAGCAGTAGCCTTTCCGCTTGCACACTATGACTACTTTATCAAACAGGAATATGTACCTTGGGAAAATAACCGTAAAACACCAGTTAGAGCTCTGAACACATGTATTCTCCATTACTAAATCTGGTTCTCTCTTAATTCAAGTACCATACATTCAGTAAGTACCATACATTCAGTAAGTACCATACATTCAGTAAGTACCATACATTCAGGCATCTCACATAGTGAAGCTTGACTACTCACCGGTCCTGCTTTGTTCGGTTGACTATGGAGGAAACCTTGAGCTCTCCATCTATCTTTGGTCTGCCATACTCCTCCAGTTTGACCTGCTGCTTAGGTCACATACACATGCCAGTGTTAATCTAATGCTGTACATCTCTGGTTTCCCCAGTGATCAATAAGAGTGGTAGTATAAACAGTAAGTATGGATGAGAGCAACACACTGTTGTCTACTTTACTTAGTGTTATTAATTATTATAATAATATGCCATTTAGCAGACACTTTTATCCAAAGCGATTTACAGTCATGTGTGCATACATTTTTACGTATGGGTGGTCCCGGGGATCGAACCCACTACCCTGGCGGTACAAGCGCCATGCTCTACCAATTGAGCTACAGAGGACCACATTATTCATCTAACCTGGTTAAATCTCATTGAATTAAGTTTGGCATCGCCCAAGGCACTGAACTGACTTATGATATATTAAACATCAAGATGTCCAAATGGGAAATGTGAGAGTCATTTTAATCTGCTATCATAACATTATGACATTCATGAGTCTTTCACCTCTGACCGTATGACCCCCTTCAGCATGTGTCATTAGATCCGACAGTTATATCTTACCCGGGATACAATGGGCATACACACGTACAGACAAAACAGGCAGCATATCTAAAATAGCAGCCTGTGGTTGTCTGTCTCTAAGGCTTCATCTAAAACACATATTAAGGCCATTAAAAGCCAGCTGCTGTTAGACTAAACGCTGCCTTGTGCGACAAACTTTAGTTTGGGATTCGTGGAGACTTAAAAAGCCTGTCTGCTCACGCTCTGGAAGAATAAATGATTTATTAGAGACATGATACTTGCAGATGAGTGGGACAGGTAGAAGCGAGGGATGAGGTAAGCAGAGGGAGGAGAGAGAGAGAGAGAGAGAGAGAGAGAGAGAGAGAGAGAGAGAGAGAGAGAGAGAGAGAGAGAGAGAGAGAGAGAGAGAGAGAGAGAGAGAGAGAGAGAGAGAAATGTTCCAGGCTGTCCACCGAGAGAGAAGTTGAGGAACGTTTTGGGGCCAGAGGGATGGGTAATTGATGCTCAATAAATCTCAAAAGGGTCAAAATTCCTTATTGATGAAACATCAGTGCTGATTGTAGAAAAGTACTGTCATTTACAGCAATCAGAGTTACTTACAAGGTTTTCGATGGAGTTTTGGAATTCACTAATCTTCTTCAAGGTTTCATTGTCTCTCTTCACTTCGTTGATGTACATAGCCAGGTCCTTCAGAGACAGAGATGCATTGTTTTTACACCAGTACATCTGAACGACATCTATTATATCTTGACCGAGTTAAAGCTACAATATAACTTTTCGCTATGCTCCCAAGCATTCTTCTGAATTAACTGAAAAATTTAATTGATGATCATATCGGTAATGTGCCGTCGCAACCTTCGCTCTCTCTCTCCCGCTACTCTCTCCTCTTCAATCCTATCATCTCTTCCCTCTGCTAAATCCTCAACCCTCCCTTTCTGCAATCTTTTGACTCTCTATGTCCCCTATCCTCCCGGCCGGCTCGGTCCTCCCCTCCTACTCCGTGGCTTGACGACTCATTGCGAGCTCACAGAAGAGGGCTCCGGGCAGCCGAGCGGAAATGGAGGAAAACTAGACTCCCTGCGGACCTGTCATCTTTTCACTCCCTCCTCTCTACATTCTCTTCCTCTGTTTCTGCTGCTAAAGCCACTACAATATAACTTTTCGCTATGCTCCCAAGCATTCTTCTGAATTAATTGAAAAATTTAATTGATGATCATATCCGGAATAACCTCAAACGCGCACACGCACGCACACACACACACGCACACACACACACACACACACACACACACCTGCATGGCCTCCAACGCCTCCTTGAGCTGCTGTCTCTCAGGTCGGTCAGTTGAATGACTCACCAGCTCCTGTAAGAGAATGTTACATTCCATTAGTGGAGCACACTATACACCACACACTCCACAAAACATTGACATAACTCAGTATGACAGCCACACACCGAGGAGAGCAACAGATCAACTCCCTGTAAGTTACACTCATGTAACTTGTATGAACTCTCACTAAACATCATCACCTCAAAATGAGTTTTTCTGCATAAACACAGTTAATCCTTTATAAGAAAATCTGTGCGTTTAAAAAAAAAGATGGATGCTGCTGCAAACAATGAGTTAGGCCAGTACACATCTATTCTCTCTGCCTCTCAGAGGTACTACACTAGTGGAACATATGTGCATCTAGACCATGTGAAATGTAAATGTAATGTGATCTTACAACTGACACATTCAGGTGGACTTTATGCTTCTGCAGTTCTGAGGAGCGTGGGGAGATGAGAGTGATGGTGTAGGATGAGTGTGTTGGTGAGTTGAGGCCTGCTGGCTGCTTCATTGAAGACAGAATGATTTGCTACAGTATACAGTATATTATAAGCTGTGTACTGTGTAATTCTGACAAAGACCAGATATGTCTTCATCACAGTGGAATCTGCAACACCCAGATCATGAAGTAAAGATGCTAAGGCTTACACACACACACATGCGCACAAACATACAGGCACACACACAGCCTATCAGTTGAACGCCCTGGGGCCACGGCATAATAATCCTTACAACAAATCTATGGGAAGCAGTGAAATGGGCTGCATGTAATACGATTACAGCATGGCTGATTTGAACACAGTTTCTCTTCTCTTGATGTCCTGCAGGCCAATAGAGTATATTCCTAGAAAACATTGAACCGCTGTAGTTTACAACAATTATAATTTCTAAAGTGGAAGTTGGGAGAGTTATATTTGAGTGTTTCAGTGAAACATAAGTGAGGGAGGCCCCGTTCTCTCGCTTTCCCAGATGTTTAGTTAATTTCATTCCGATCTCCTTTGCATTATTGTAGCCTTTTCTGTAGCCTGTCAACTATGTGTCTGTCTATCCCTGTTCTCTCCTCTCTGCACAGGCCATACAAACGCTTCACACCGCATGGCTGCTGCCACTCTAATCTGGTGGTCCCTGCGCGCACGATCCACGTGGAGTTCCAGGTCTCCGGCAGCCTCTGGAACTGCCGTTCTACGGCCAACAAGGCAGAGTTCATCTCAGCCTATGCTACCCTCCAGTCCCTCGACTTCTTGGCGCTGACGGAAACATGGATTACCACAGAAAACACTGCTACTTCTACTGCTCTTTCCTCTTCTGATCATGTGTTCTCGCATACCCCGAGAGCATCTGGTCAGCACGGCGGTGGCACAGGAATCCTCATCTCTCCCAAGTGGACATTCTCTCTTTTCCCCCACCCATCTCCTCATTTGAATTCCATGCTGTCACAGTCACTAGCCCATTCAAGCTTAACATCCTTATCATTTATCGCCCTCCAGGTTCCCTTGGAGAGTTCATCAATGAGCTTGACGCCTTGATAAGTTCATTTCCTGAGGATGGCTCACCCCTCACAGTTCTGGGTGACTTTAACCTCCCTACGTCTGCCTTTGACTATTTTTTCTCTGCCTCCTTCTTTCCACTCCTTTCCTCTTTTGACCTCACCCTCTCACAGTCCCCCCCTACTCACAAGGCAGGCAATACACTTGACCTCATCTTTACTAGATTCTGTTCTTCTACTAATCTCACTGCAACTCCCCTCCAAGTCTCTGACCACTACTTTGTATTCTTTTCTCTCTCGCACTCCTCCAACACTACTCACTCTGCCCCTACTCAGACGGTAATGTGCCGTCGCAACCTTCGCTCTCTCTCTCCCGCTACTCTCTCCTCTTCAACCCTATCATCTCTTCCCTCTGCTAAAAACTCAACCCTCCTCTCCTCCCTTTCTGCATCTTTTGACTCTCTATGTCCCCTATCCTCCCGGCCGGCTCGGTCCTCCCCTCCTACTCCGTGGCTTGACGACTCATTGCGAGCTCACAGAAATGGAGGAAAACTAGACTCCCTGCGGACCTGTCATTTTTTCACTCCCTCCTCTCTACATTCTCTTCCTCTGTTTCTGCTGCTAAAGCCACTTTCTAACACTCTAAATTTCAAGCCTCTGCCTCTAACCCTAGGAAGCTCTTTGCCACCTTCTCCTCCCTACTGAATCCTCCTCCTCCTCCCTCCTCCCTCTCTGTGGATGACTTCGTCAACCATTTTGAAAAGAAGGTTGACGACATCCGATCCTCATTTATTAAGTCAAATGACACCGCTGGTCCTGCTCACACTGCCCTGACTTCTTTCTCCCCTCTCTCTCCAGATGAAATCTTGGGACTTGTGACGGAATCTGTCTCCGCACCATGTGCTATCACCACTGGTGTCCCCCAGGGCTCAGTTCTAGGCCCTCTCCTATTCTCTCTATACACCAAGTCACTTGGCTCTGTCATATCCTCACATGGTCTCTCCTATCATTGCTACGCAGACGACACACAATTAATTTTCTCCTTTCCCCCTTCTGATAACCAGGTGGCGAATCGCATCTCTGCATGTCTGGCAGACATATCAGTGTGGATGTCGGATCACCACCTCAAGCTGAACCTCGGCAAAACGGAGCTGCTCTTCCTCCCGGGGAAGGACTGCCCGCTCCATGATCTCGCCATCACGGTTGACAACTCCATTGTGTCCTCCTCCCAGAGTGCAAAGAACCTTGGCGTGACCCTGGACAACACCCTGTCGTTCTCCGCTAACATCAAAGCGGTGACCCGATCCTGCAGGTTCATGCTCTACAACATTAGCTGAGTACGACCCTATCTTTCACAGAAAGTGGCACAGGTCCTAATACAGGCACTTGTCATCTCCCGTCTGGATTACTGCAACTCGCTGTTGGGCTCCCTGCCTGTGCCATTAAACCCCTACAACTTATCCAGAACGCTGCAGCCCGTCTGGTGTTCAACCTTCCCATGTTCTCTCATGCCACCCCGCTCCTCCGCACACTCCACTGGCTTCCAGTTGAGGCTCGCATCTACTACAAGACCATGGTGCTTGCCTACGGAGCTGTGAGGGGAACGGCACCTCCTTACCTTCAGGCTCTGATCCTACACCCAAACGAGGGCACTACGTTCATCCACCTCTGGCCTGCTAGCCCCCCTACCTCTACGGAAGCTCAGTTCCCGCTCAAAGCTATTCGCTGCTCTGGCACCCCAATGGTGGAACAAGCTCCCCCACGACGCCAGGACAGCGGAGTCACTGACCACCTTCCGGAGACACTTGAAACCCTACCTCTTTAAGGAATACCAGGAATAGTATAAAAGTAATCTTTCTACCCCCCCCAACCCCCCATAAAAAAAAGTGGTTGTCCCACTGGCTATCATAAGTTGAATGCACCAATTTGTAAGTCGCTCTGGATAAGAGCGTCTGCTAAATGACGTAAATGTAAACGTAAATGTAAATTCAGCCAGTCAGTCAGTCAGCCTGAGATGAAAAACCACTCACTGCAGTCCCCCCATCATCACCTGCCATGCACTCTGCTCACCTCTACTCTCTCCATACCCACGTCACCAACTAACCTCACCTCATTCATTATTGAGCTGACTAGTTAATGAATTATGTTTTGAATCAGGCAGTCTGGCCAGCTTGTTTTTACTCACATGACTACTAAGGGAGAGTTCCTGGAACAAGGCTCCATTGGGTCTCTGTGTGTACTGGAGTGGCCACATTGTTTGCTAGTTTAATCCATGTGAGTGGGCATAGGGACCCAGGGGCAAAGGACCTTGTAGAGGAGTGGGATTAGGGGGAAACAGAGGGACACCAAGATGTGTACTGAGTGGGCCTACGAGTGAGATTCACCCTTAAAACACCTAGCATATTCAACAGCCATACCAAGAAAATCTCATGATGTTCAATATTATTGTCTTGAAGAATGTCCCTTTTTTGTGAAGAGTGATGGTACTGAGGATTAATGTGAATGTGTCACATTATTGCCATTGACATTAATGCCTAAGGGTTAGCACAAGTTGTATTGTAGGTTTGTAATGCGCCTTACCTTAAGTAGGAGGTGATACTTGAGAACCCTCTGCATGGGCACTACCAGCAGGTCCTGGAGCTTGAACTTGCCCTCTTGCACCTTCATAGTGCACTCCTACAACAACAACAAAAACAGTACATTACTACAACAGCAGCCAAAGTGTACAAATTCTGATACAAAAGTGTCATTTCAAACTATCACTACAACACATTCCTACAGTAGTGCCTTCCAACAACAGTATCAACAGCTTATTAATTCAAGTTATCAAATCCCTGTGTGTCCCTACCCCTTAGTCAACAACTACACCAGGCCATTCATACTGATATGGATATTCCTCCACTGTATGAGTAATAAAGAACACATTCATCCCTCTCTCTGAATAATAGCCATAACAATGTCCTTGTTACTGTTAAGAAAAACAACGAGCCATACAGCTGCATTGTAATGCATTGAGAGTCAGACCATGACCCATCATAACCCAGTAGATGATGAATTCTATTCTCTGCTCTACATAAAGAGATTATTCACTGTGATTATCAGGCCTGATGTCTCTCTCTCTCCTGAAGGGATAACTCTGATCCTTATCCAATTTAAAAGCCACATTGTTGTGTATGTGTGTGTGTGTGTGTGCACATGCACGTGTGTGTGAGAACACTCCGAGAGTTTGCATGAGCAGGAAGAAACCACTACAATGTACCCAATTCCAAAGCCCTCCTTCTATGAGTCAGATAGCAAGGTCATAATCAACTCCCAGACCCAATCTCAGGCCTCCTATCCTGCACACTAATCCCCCTTCATCACAGAGCTAGTCTTCTCCTATCATCAGTAACTACCCTTTCTCTATCATCACTTCTGACTTGGCTTAGGTCTAGTTTGCTACAGAGAAGTTACTATGTCCCTAACACAGACAGAGTTCTCTATGTCCTCTCTCTGATGCTCCCTAGGCCTTCCAGCCAGGGGGGTTTAACATCCTGTAATATGTGTATTAACTGTAATATGTGTGTTTAGGGCTGACCGGGAAGTACATGTACCTCAGTGACGGAGGGCAGTTGGAGACCGTACAGTACTGTTCTGTAGACCTCTGCTCCTTACAGTTAAGAGTGTTTCACTGTGTTAGGACATCCCCAGGCATCTCTACTGGGACCTAGGGACCTGTCTTCTACTTACAGTGCATTCGGAAAGTATTCAGACCCCTTGAATTTTTCCACATTTTGTTACGTTTCAGCCTTATTCTAAAATGAATGTAAAAAAAAATTCTCATCAATCTACACACAATACCCCATAATGACAAAGAAAAAACTGGTTTTTAGACTTTTTTGCTAATAAAAATATGTATATTAAGACCCTTTACTCAGTACTTTGTTGAAGCACCTTTGTCAGCGATTACAGCCTCGAGTCTTCTTAGGTATGACGCCACAAGCTTGGCACACCTGTATTTGGGGAGTTTCTCCCATTCTTCTCTGCAGATCCTCTCAAGCTCTGTCAGGTTGGATGGGGAGCGTCGCTGCACAACTATTTTCAGGTCTCTCCAGAGATGTTAGATCGGGCCACTCAAGGACATTCAGAGACTTGTCCCGAAGCCACTCCTGCGTGGTCTTGGCTGTGTGCTTAGGGCCATTGTCCTGTTGGAAGGTGAACTTTCGCCCCAGTCTGAGGTCCTGAGCGCTCTGGAGCAGGTTTTCATCAAGGATCTCTCTGTAATTTGCTCCGTTCATATTTCCCTCATTCCTGACTAGTCTCCCAGTCCCAGCCGCTGAAAAACATCCCCACAGCATGACGCTGCCACCACCATGCTTCACCGTAGGGATGGTGCCAGGTTTCCTCCAGACGTGACGCTTGGCATTCAGGCCAAAAAATTCAATGTTGGTTTCATCAGACCAGAGAATTTTGTTTCTCATGGTCTGAGAGTCCTTTAGGTGCCTTTTGGCAAACTCCAAGCGGGCTGTCATGTGCCTTTTACTGAGGAGTGGCTTCCGTCTGTCTGGAGTGCTGCAGAGATGGTTGTCCTTCTGAAAGTTTCTCCCATCTGTCAGAGTGACCATCGGGTTCTTGGTCACCTCCCTGACCAAGGCCCTTCTCCCCCGATTGCTCAGTTTGGCCGGGCGGCCAGCTCTAGGAAGAGTCTTGGTGGTTCCAAACTTCTTCCATTTAAGAATGATTGAGGCCACTGTGTTCTTGGGGACCTTCAATAATGCAGACATTTTTTGGTACCCTTCCCCAGATCTGTGCCTCGACACAATCCTGTCTCGGAGCTCTACAGACAATTCCTTCTACCGCATGGCTTGGTTTTTGCTCTGACATGCACTGTCAACTGTGGGACCTTATATAGACAGGTGTGTGCCTTTCCAAATCATTTCCAATCAATTGAATTTACCACAGGTGGACTCCAATCAAGTTGTAGAAACATCAAGGATGATCAATGGAAACAGGATGCACCTGAGCTCTATTTTGAGTCTCATAGCAAAGGGTTTGAATACATATGTAAATAAGTTATTTCTGTTTTTTATTTTTTATAAATTTCCCAACATTTCTAAAAACCTGGTTTCGCTTTGTCATTATTGTGTATTGTGTGTAGATTGATGAGGGAAAACAATTATTTAATCCATTTTAGAATAAGGCTGTAACGTAACAAAATGTGGAAAAAGGGAAGGGATCTGAATACTTCCGAATGCACTGTATACTAACTTTGCGCCAATGTTGAGCAGATGCCAGATGGGTGGTAACGGAGGGGGAGGTGTGTGTGTGTGGTTACTGTACCTCTACTTTCATTTTGACGTCCTCACGCGTGGCGATGAGCTCATCCAGTATCTTCTGGGCAGTCTCCATGTGGCTGCAGTACTGGCCGTAGATCAACAATCTGTATATCAACACATTACATCACTGTATTATTACTAACATACACTGAGTGTGCAAACCATTAGGAACACCTGCTCTTTCCATGACATAGACTGACCAGGTGAATCAAGGTGAAAGCTATGATCCCTTAATCGATGTCACCTGTTAGTGTAGATGAAGGGGAGGAGACAGGTTAAACAAGGATTTTTAAGCCTTGAGACAATTGAGACATGGATTGTGTTTGTGTGCCATTCAGAGGGTGAATGGGCAAGACAAAAGATGTAAGTACTTTTGAACAGGGTATGGTAGTAGGTGCCAGGCGCACCGGTTTGTGTCAAGAACTGCAACGCTGCTGGGTTTTTCACGCTAAACAGTTTCCCGTGTGTATCAAGAATGGTCCACCACCCAAAGGACATCCAGCCAACTTAACACAACTGTGGGAAGTATTGGAGTCAACATGGGCCAGCATCTCTGTGGAACGCTTTCGACACCTTGTAGTCCATGCCCTGACGAATTGAGGCTGTTCTGAGGGCAAAAGGGGTGGAACTCAATATTAGGAAGGCATTCTTAATGTTTTGTACACTCAGTGTATATTCTATTATAGGGTTCCTGCAAAGGGTACACAATATCAACACAGTTCATCATATAGCAATATGCTGTTGACTCGTAGGACCAGTTCATTACCCAATAACCCATTGGGTGATTGACACTAAGGAGGAGTAAGCCATACTAATAGCATTAGATTAAACATAATTACAACAGTATTAAACAGTTCAGTGGGTGACCCATTTGCCACCATAGGGGGCAGATGTAAAATGAACATATTAATAGATTTCATATGGGCATATCTTTTTTTTCATATGGGCAATATTTTGAAGAATGCACACCTCTACCCAATAAGTCATAATCATAGTATAATCACAGTACACTAATGAAAGATAGTGATTATAATAGATTGCTTTGAAGAGTTCTCATAGGCAGAAAGCCAGTTAATTTGGGCCAGTAAGGACATGAAGGGCACATTCACAACAGGCCCCTGACACAGATCACTTCATCTTGGAACTAGTTGAAAGTTATCTTGACTAGAGGATGGCACCACGCGTGGCACAGATTCCTCTCTCTTATTTTTCAAAGTAGGGCATTGTCACAACTGGCAGTGCCAAACCCCTCTGACGCCAAACCCCTCTCTTAATCTTTAGCGGAGCAGAGTTGGCATTTCTAAAGTCTAATCATGTCCCTGACAGATCCTTGACAGAGACAAGAGCACTGCTCCAGAGAGCTGGGAGATGTCTCCAAAACACAGCAAGAGAGCAGGAGCACAGTATGACAGAAACGCACATTTCTCTTAGAAAATGTCTTAAAACATAGTTGGGTTTCTTCTTCTTTCAATTCAATTACTACAGTAATTCACTAAGCTTTTTAACAGATCACAACTCTTCACTTAATCTTGAAGTTAGAGCATAAGTCACTAACAGACTGCTTTGATAACAGGCACTACCCCAGCTTTCAAAACTAAACCCATCTCCTCCCTAAGCCTCTTACATGGACAAACCCACTAACTGAGCACCTGAAGATTGCACAAACCCCATTAAAATGCTTAGTAACTATCTGACCTCTACCTACTGTACATTCACAATATAACTAGATCCCCATCCGTATTGATGAGTTATCCAGTGGCCGACAATCCGGATGGCTCTCTCCATCCCTAAACCCCATTAATGACTGGCTTAGACTGACCTCCACTGTGAAGCTCCCTGCCTGGGCCTGGTCCAGAGTCAGCGTGGTCTGGGGCTAACAAGGCCCTGATTAGGGCCTGATCCACAGCCAGGGAGATCACTCCTCTCCTTAAGGAGGGGAATCTGATGAAGATTAATGGGTGCCTTGCTCAATTATGAGCCAGGCAGCCAGCGGAAGGCAGATTCAGCAGCAGGCAGCAGCATACTGATGGTCCAGGGCAGGTGTCAGAACGCGCTTTAACAACACGTGTCACAGACCTAATTGAACATGAAGGTCTTATTTTACGAGGCCATTTCAGGAGCGGGATGTTTAAGGTGGAGCGACTGGTGGGGAAAGTGATATTGTGATCAGAGTATGAGGCAAATGATTGGACACCCACTGAGACTAGACACAAGGTTTTGAATCCTTATCGATTGGTTATATTAGAACATGGCAATATACAGGGTATATTTATATGTGACAGAATGGATAAAGGAAGAGTGAATGAGATGACACAGACAGACAGACAGACAAAGATAAAAGAGAGAGAGAGAGAGAGAGAGAGAGAGACAGCAGAGAGAGTGGGGGAAAACGATAGCAAGAGAAAACAAAGAAATAAAGAGACAAAAGGAGGGAAAGAGAGAGTGTAGGCTACATGAGAGAGCTCAGAGCTCAGCCGGATGGGGTTAGGCAGTGTTCACAGCATGGTTCCATGTAGCCTGTGTAGTGTGTCTGGGGCAGAGCCTCTGTGCCTGAGGGCCCGCTTTCTGAAGCTCCTCCACCACAACTATAAACACTACAAAACCAGGCAAAGGTCTGTGGTGTTGACAGACAAGGACACGGAGAGGAGGTGAACAGGGGCCATCCTAACAGACCAATTTGTCCCCTGTTCAGTGACAGGCCTCAGCGTGGGACACAGGGCCTGCTCTGACACTGACACAGCAGAGAGGACGTGTCACAGTGTTAATGCTAATACTTACAGACCCCTCTAATAACAGGCTTTCTTGTTCCTCCAGCTCTAAAGGAAAGTCACTGTCTTTGTTCTCCTCCCAGAGACAGCCAGTGGAACAAAGGGGATGATTACACACATACGCGCACATGTACAAAGCCACATGTACACACACGCACGCACACACAGCGAAGTCAGCCATAATTAACCCCTGAGACACTGACAGGCGCAGCCTCTCCTCTCCTGATGTCTGGACACATAACACTGGGAGACTTGTGATGCTATGCTCCCCTAGGAACCAGCGATATCTCCTATCACTGCTTCTGTCTTTCCCTTTAAAGAAATGTTTCATTCCTTTTCTCTCCACCAGTCTCACCCCCTCTTCTCTCTCCCTCTCACAGTGTAGCGTGCGGGCTTCTTTGAGTCAAGAAGTAAATGGAACACTATTACACAAGTGCATAAGGATATGATTCTGTGAAACGTTACTCATAAGCTGACCTTAAAACCTCACGTCATATAAAAGGAGTAGCGATACTGATCCAAGAGCAGTAAGCATGACTCACAGGACTGACTGGTAAAACAATAGGGGACACCACTTTATAAAACAGACCTCAACATCACAGAAACATAATTGACTGTACAGATGACAGGCCATGGAGCCAGTCCCATCATTACAGTACATGGCCTTTAAATCTCTCTGAGCTATATAAACAAATGCATAACTGGATGAAATGGATCTAATGAGAGTGCTGTTAACCAAACTGTGTTCTAATATCCTAGAGAGAGTACAGAGTAGAAGATGATGATGAGTCAATGTTGGGATTCTATATTAGAGACAGTCGACAGCATGGAATAAGTCCCCAAAGGGAATGCGCTCTCGATGATGCTAAAGCAGCACTCTGCCTATATGACGGCTTCTGCTAGGCCCTCGAGGAGCATGACATGTCATTTGGAAAAGGTGTTGAAGTGAATCGAAAAAAGTCCTGATTCACGTGGCCTCTGTCGCTTCTGTTGCCTAGCTCGGGGTAGCGGCGCCTGTCAAGACGTGTCCTAGCCAATATTTCCTACTGCGTTGTGACAACGGCAAGAGACAAACAGTCTAGTGGTGTATTCATATGCCCATAGCTCAGTACAGTTCAACACCATCATCCCGGAAACCCTAGACCGACTCCAATTCGCATACCGCCCCAACAGATCCACAGATGATGCAATCTCAATTGCACTCCACACTGCCCTTTCCCACCTGGACAAAAGGAACACTCATGTGAGAATGCTGTTCATTGACTACAGGACAACAACCTCTCCCTCAACGTGATCAAGACAAAGGAGCTGATCGTGGACTACAGGAAAAGGAGGGCCGAACACGCCCCCATTCACATCGACGGGGCTGTAGTGGAGCGGGTCGAGAGCTTCAAGTTCCTTGGTGCCCACATCACCAACAAACTATCATTCTCCAAACACACCAAGACAGTCGTGAAGAGTGCACGGCAACGCCTATTCCCACTCAGGAGACAAAAGATTTGGCATGGGTCCCCAGATCCTCAAAAAGTTCTACAGCTGCACCATTGAGAGCATCCTGACCGGTTGCATCACCGCCTGTCAGCATCCGACTGTAAGGCTCTACATTTTTAAAAACATTTTTAGTCATTTAGCAGACGCTCTTATCCAGAGCGACTTACAATTAGTGAGTGCATACATTTTCATACTGGCCCCCTGTGGGAAACGAACCCACAACCCTGGCGTTGCAAGCGCCATGCTCTACCAACTGAGCTACAGGGGACAATGCTTAGTAATTTAGTAACCCAGTAACAGAGGGTACTCACTGTTTATTATCTATGCATAGTCACTTTACCCCTACCTACATGTACAAATTACCTCAATTACCTCAACTAACCTGTACCCCTGCACATTGACTCGGTACCGGTACCCCCTGTATATAGCCTCGTTATTGTTATTTTATTGTGTTACTTTTTTTTTAAACTTTTGCTTATTTAGTAAATATTTTATTAACTCTATTTTCTTAAAACAGCATTGTTGGTTAAGTAAGCATTTCACGGTAAGGTTGTATTCGGCGCATGTGACAAATACAATTTGATTTGAATTGATTTGATGTAATGTAGTTTACAGAAGTTCAATCAGGAAGGCTGGTCTGAAAGCTCGTTTAACTTCATCCAGTAAGTATAACATAATTCACTTGGTTTCCTATTCTAGGAGCATAGTGGGAATGAATACAAACGTATCATCATCAGCATAGCGTCTTGTTGCTTCTCCTCTGTGTGGAACGTCATTCACCTATTTACCTTGTAGACTATAAACTGGGCACAAAAATGCACATTCCTCAGGCAAGTGGGCCCATTTTCAGATGCTCAAGTTCTGGAAATCTTGTCCGAAAAGGACATCACAGTGGTTCCACGCATGTCCAGCCATGAGCTACTCCAACTGGCTACTATTATTGCGCTTGACTCATCTCTGCAACTCCCAGACGACGGCATCCCATTCTCGGGAGAAGAGGTCGTTTCTCCCAAAGGGAGGAAAAAGTTCCAGAAATTAGCTTTGCCAGCAAGGGGGAAAACTCCAAGATGGCTGTGTCTGATCAGGCTGGTCCTTCTTCCTCTGCTGCAACGTGCGCCACGGCTACCTCCACTGTCTCCACCCGGGCCCCTCTTGCTGCCGCAACCACCGACCCGGTACATCTTTAAAACCTCTGATCCCAGCCTACAGTGTATCCTTTCCATTGCAGAGTTTGTGGTAGCATTGAGCACTTGCCACAATGTTTTGTGCTTAATGTTTACCACCAGGATAAGACAGCTTGATAATTTACATAAATTAAAATGTGTGGCTGTGTTTAGCCGTCATCCCACGTTGATACATAATGTTATTCAATTTCAGCTATCAGATCTGGTTGGATGTATCATAAATGCTCCTTTTATGCATACTCCCGAGGCTATTCATGGGGTACACTGAACCGTTTGTTAAACAATATGTTATCCTTTTTTGCAGGGAGCACAGTATATCTATTCTCTGCAGGGACAAGGGCACATATATGCTACTGGTAGTGGCTTGCAAGTATAATTCACGATTAGCCTATATTTATCGACGATACTCATCGTAAGGCCTGCCGCCTAATAATTGTCACTTCAATCTTAAGTTCTGCGAGCAATGCATATGCATAATTATTATAATATAGCCTTCATTGTAGTGGCTATCATGCCTGCACAAATCAATCAAATGTTACTGTCATATGTACAGGATAGACGTGGTGTAGGCTTCACAGTTCAAATGAAATACTTCACTCATCATGGGTCTACGTATATTAACATGTTGTGGTGTTTGGTTTCAGGTGTATAGCCCACGGGCCTACTCTTTCCCCTTAACATGTTGTGGTGTTTGGTTTCAGGTGTTTAGCCCACGGGCCTCCTCTTTCCCCTTAACGTGTTGTGGTGTTTGGTTTCAGGTGTATAGCCCACGGGCCTACTCTTTCCCCTTAACGTGTTGTGGTGTTTGGTTTCAGGTGTATAGCCCACGGGCCTACTCTTTCCCCAACATGTTGTGGTGTTTGGTTTCAGGTGTTTAGCCCACGGGCTACTCTTTCCCCTTAGCTGTTGTGGTGTTTGGTTTCAGGTGTATAGCCCACGGTCCTACTCTTTCCCCTTAGCATGTTGTGGTGTTTGGTTTCAGGTGTATAGCCCACGGGCCTACTCTTTCCCCTTAACGTGTTGTGGTGTTTGGTTTTAGGTGTTTAGCCCACGGGCCTCCTCTTTCCCCTTAACATGTTGTGGTGTTTGGTTTCAGGTGTATAGCCCACGGGCCTACTCTTTCCCCTTAACGTGTTGTGGTGTTTGGTTTCAGGTGTATAGCCCACGGGCCTACTCTTTCCCCTTAACATGTTGTGGTGTTTGGTTTCAGGTGTATAGCCCACGGGCCTACTCTTTCCCCTTAACATGTTGTGGTATTTTCTCTCCCCTCACTATCGCTCCCTCCTCTCTATTCATTATATTAGAATGTATGGAACTCCATATAACACTGGCGTGTCTTTCATGGTCATGCCCTACCTGGCCATGAAAACTCTTGTGTTGTTTACAGCTACTGTATATGGTTGCATAGGAGTTTACTCGAACTAAGGTGAAACCAAGAGCTGCTTGTCGAACGGCCACGCCGACACTCCATCGCCAGCAATCATGGATTGGTATCGTATAATAATCAGAGATAATATGTTTCCTAAAGTCTGTAAGCATAGTCATTCATATTTGACATTATGAAGTTGGCAGACATGCATAATCGTAGCCTACTTCACAAGTGGGGCTTTGCAATATCACAGTCATTTTTATCAATTGAGTCTTCAGTGATAAAAAAAAAACTGTAATACCTCATCCATGCTTTATGTGCTCAGTAGACCTACTACTGCCTTTAACTCTCATCCCTCTAGGCATTTTCATTTAATTTGTATTTTATCTCGTCATAAACAAAACGTCTTCTGCAATAACTTGATATGTTAAGTCAGTCCTTGCAATCAGTTCTATCTTGAATAATGGTTATATTATCCAGCCTCACAGCAGCAAACCAAGTCGCAGGGTGGCCATCGACAGTAAGATATCAATTAAGATATGGCTTTCAGCTTCAGTTATGTTGCCTGTAGCCTACTAATGATAATTTCCATACACCTCCCCACCACCACCAGCTATAATAACCTTAAGGCCCATCACTGGAACTGCTTTCCCCCAGCAGGGGTGTTTCAATGCCAGCAGCCCTGCATAGGGCTACCTGCCATCACATCATCTGGCGCCGAAGATCTTTTTTATTTATTTATTTTTATTTCACCTTTATTTAACCAGGTAAGCCAGTTGAGAACAAGTTCTCATTTACAACTGCGACCTGGCCAAGATAAAGCAAAGCAGTGCGATAAAAACAACAACAACACAGAGTTACATATGGGATAAACAAAATGTACAGTCAATAACACAATAGAAAATCTATATACAGTGTGTGCAAATGTAGTAAGTTATGGAGGTAGGGCAATAAATAGGCCATAGTGCAAAATAATTACAATTTAAATCAAATCAAATCAAATTTTATTTGCCACATGCACCGAATACAACAGGTGTAGACATTACCGTGAAATGCTTACTTACAGCCCTGAACCAACAATGCATTTATTTTTAAATAAAAAAGTAAAATAAAACAACAACAACAAAAAAGTGTTGAGAAAAAAAAGTGCAGAAGTAAAATAAAATAACAGTAGGGAGGCTATATATACAGGGGGGTACTGGTGCAGAGTCAATGTGCGGGGGCACCGGCTAGTTGAGGTAGTTGAGGTAATATGTACATGTGGGTAAAGTTAAAGTGAGTATACATAAATAATTAACAGAGTAACAGCAGCATAAAAATATGGGGTGGGGGTGGGGGGGCAGTGCAAATAGTCAGGGTAGCCATGATTAGCTGTTCAGGAGTCTTATGACTTGGGGGTAGAAGCTGTTGAGAAGCCTTTTGGACCTAGACTTGGCGCTCCGGTACCGCTTGCCGTGCGGTAGCAGAGAGAACAGTCTATGACTAGGGTGGCTGGAGTCTTTGACAATTTTGAGAGCCTTCCTCTGACACCGCCTGGTATAGAGGTCCTGGATGGCAGGAAGCTTGGCCCCAGTGATGTACTGGGCCGTACGCACTACCCTCTGTAGTTCCTTGCGGTCGGAGGCCGAGCAGTTGCCATACCAGGCGGTGATGCAACCAGTCAGGATGCTCTCGATGGTGCAGCTGTAGAACCTTTTGAGGATCTGAGGACCCATGCCAAATATTTTCAGTCTCCTGAGGGGGAATAGGCTTTGTCGTGCCCTCTTCACGACTGTCTTGGTGTGTTTGGACCATGATAGTTCGTTGGTGATGTGGACACCAAGGAACTTGAAGCTCTCAACCTGTTCCACTACAGCCCCGTCGATGAGAATGGAGGCGTGCTCAGTCCTCTTTTTTTTCCTGTAGTCCACAATCATCTCCTTTGTCTTGGTCACGTTGACGGAGAGTTTGTTATGCTGGCACCACACTGCCAGGTCTCTGACCTCCTCCCTATAGGCTGTCTCATCGTTGTCGGTGATCAGGCCTACCACTGTTGTGTCATCTGCAAACTTAATGATGGTGTTGGAGTCGTGCCTGGCCATGCAGTCATGGGTGAACAAGGAGTACAGAAGGGGACTGAGCACGCACCTCTGAGGGGCCCCCGTGTTGAGGATCAGCGTGGCAGATGTGTTGTTACCTACCCTTACCACCTGGGGGCGGCCCGTCAGGAAGTCCGGGATCCAATTGCAGAGGGAGGTGTTTAGTCCCAGGATCCTTAGCTTAGTGATGAGCTTTGAGGGCACTATGGTGTTGAACGCTGAGCTGTAGTCAATGAATAGCATTCTCACGTAGGTGTTCCTCTTGTCCAGGTGGGAAAGGGCAGTGTGGAGTGCAATAGAGATTGCATCACCTGTTGGGGCGGTATGCAAATTGGAGTGGGTCTAGGGTTTCTGGGATAATGGTGTTGATGTGAGCCATGACCAGCCTTTCAAAGCAATTTAGTATTAACACTGGAGTGATAAATGTGCAGAAGATGATGTGCAAATACTGGGGTGCAAATAAGCAAAATAAATAACAATATGGGGATGAGGTAGTTGGGTGGGCTAATTATAGATGGGCTGTGTACAGGTGCAGTGATCAGTAAGCTGCTCTGACAACTGATGCTTAAAGTTAGTGAGGGAGATAAGAGTCTCCAGCTTCAGAGATTTTTGCAGTTCGTTCCAGTCATTGGCAGCAGAGAACTGGAAGGAATGGCGGCCAAAGGAAGTGTTGGCTTTGGGGAAGACCAGTGAGATATACCTTCTGGAGCGTATAATATGGTTGAGTGTTGCTATGGTGACCAATGAGCTAAGATAAGGCGGGGATTTGCCTAGCAGTGATTTATAGAGGACCTGGAGCCAGTGGGTTTGGCGACGAATATGTAGTGAGGGCCAGCCAACGAGAGCGTACAGGTCACAATGGTGGGTAGTATTTGGGGCTTTGGTGACAAAACAGATGGCACTGTGATAGACTACATCCAATTTGCTGAGTAGAGTGTTGGAGGCTATTTTGTAAATGACATCGCCGAAGTCAAGGATCGGTAGGATAGTCAGTTTTACGAGGGCATGTTTGGCAGCATGAGTGAAGGAGGCTTTGTTGCAAAATAGGAAGCCGATTCTAGATTTAACTTTGGATTGGAGATGCTTAATGTGAGTCTGGAAGGAGAGTTTACGGTCTAACCAGACACCTAGGTATTTGTAGTTGTCCACATATTCTAAGTCAGACCCGCCGAGAGTAGTGATTCTAGTCGGGCGGGCGGGTGCAAGCAGCGTTCGATTGAAGAGCATGCATTTAGTTTTACTAGCATTTAAGAGCAGTTGGAGGCTACGGAAGGAGTGTTGTTTGGCATTGAAGCTTGTTTGGAGGTTTGTTAACACAGTGTCCAATGAAGGGTCAGATGTATACAAAATTGTGTCGTCTGCGTAGAGGTGGATCTGAGAGTCACCAGCAGCAAGAGCGACATCATTGATATACACAGAGAATAGAGTCGGCCCGGGATTTGAACCCTGTGGCACCCCCATAGAGACTGCCAGAGGTCCAGACAACAGGCCCTCTGATTTGACACATTGAACTCTATCTGAAAAGTAGTTGGTGAACCAGGCGAGGCAGTCATTTGAGAAATCAAGGCTATTTAGTCTACCAATTAGAATGCAGTGATTGACAGAGTCGAAAGCCTTGGCCAGGTCGATGAAGACGGCTGCACAGTACTGTCTTTTATCGATCGCGGTTATAATATAGTTTAGGACCTTGAGCGTGGCTGAGGTGCACCCATGACCAGCTCGGAAACCAGATTGCATAGCGGAGAAGGTACGGTGGGATTCGAAATGGTCGGTGATCTGTTTGTTAACTTGGCTTTCAAATACTTTCGAAAGGCAGGGCAGGATGGATATAGGTCTGTAACAGTTTGGATCTAGAGTGTCACCCCCTTTGAAGAGGGGGATGACCGCAGCAGCTTTCCAATCTCTGGGGATCTCAGACGATACGAAAGAGAGGTTGAACAGGCTAGTAATAGGGGTTGCGACAATTTCGGTGGCACATTTTAGAAAGAAAGGGTCCAGATTGTCTTCCCCCGGAGAAGTGGCCATTCCCCAAACGATTTAATAAAATGTCATATTGCATTCCGTCTATTTGTTAATTCAGTTAAGCCTGTACTCGATTGAACTAGAGAGGGTGCAAGTGAAAGGGAGCGGGAGAGAGAGAGAGCGAGAGATAGACAGATAGAGAAATATTTAGAGGGAGAGCGAGTGTTGGGAGTGAAGGCGGAAGATGGACGGTAAAAAAAAGCATGTCGAGGAATCAACCCCTAAACTCCACAGTCGTTTTAGATTGAGCTCTTCTGTGGGAGGGAGGGAGACTTTCCGTCAGTGACATGGAAACTCCCTCTTTAAATTCCTCTCTCTCTCTTCCGGACGGTGCTACCACCCCTGCTGCCGCTACACCAGCTCTCTCTTCATGGGAACGCCGCCATGCATGTTATTTCAGAGAAAACACAATTTGGAGTAACTGTTCCCCCGGCCTTCACCCCCACCTCTGTAGCGAGTCTGCAGCCGCATCTGGCTGGAGCGTCAGGCTGGAGAGGAAATCTCCTAGCAAAGCAGAAGTGACAGGCTGCAGAGAGAGGTAATATTGTCTGACACGTGGCATTGGGACCCCCTCACCTTCACTGAACACATTCAGCACACAGCAAATGGAAGGGAACGCAGGCGGAGCCCTCTGGTACAACAGCTCTCTGCTTGCCTCTAAGTACATATTACAGGGTTATCAGAGGTGCGGATTACTCCGGAAATGAGTTTGGGGTTTGGGAAAGTGGCAAGCCCTCCAATGTAATGTATGGTGAAGCAGCAGGGAAGCCTCTTATACAAAAGTAGGCTGCCTTCCTAGAGCTGGGACGATAAAACGAAAATGATCAACACCGACCAAACCGACCACTTGTCTTGGACATTTTGCTGATATCGTTCATTACGATAAATAACCTATAGGGTTCTACTAGAGAAATGTGAAGTTTGAAATGAAATAAGTTTTGCTAATATGGTTGGTTGATTGTTGATGGGACAATTGATAGCTACAACATTTAAATGTGTAGTATTAATAGTTTTAAGGGTAATATAAAAAAAGAACTGTGGTGCAAAATAATGTTAAGCTTATCGTTCAATTTATTGTTATCGTAATAATTCAGTCAATTTATCATGATATGGATTTTTGTCCATATCACCCAGCTCTATGCTTTCCTCTAAAGTACATTCAAAACTGTCATCAAGTCTTAGCATGTTTTAGAAAAGGTGCCATTAGCCACATTGACATTTTCAGCATGGCATTCACTGGGTGCAGCAATGACAACATGAAAAGCTTTTCATTCATTTCTCAAAGAGACAAAAAAATTGGCTTATTGTTGCAAAGGTCAATGGGACTTACAAGCAGAGATAACAACATTAATTAAACGAAGCCGGCTCCTCAGAACCAATCGACGAGGGGTTTTGATGAGAATGGATCCATCGGAGTGGTGCCAAATCCCCTAGTCACCGGGCTCTGTTACTGGTTAGAGAGCCACCCATAATGAAACAACGGGAGATTGCCTGTCAATCATCTCCTGAATATCAAAGGGAGCTTTACCCAAAATACCCTCCTGTTCCGCATTCAGCAGAATGTCACAGAAGGTAAATATTAACATTCCCTGTTGACATCTTTCAATGCTCTGATGATGGGAAGGTGGGAAGAAATAGCTTTTTAGCGTATTGCAGTGTAGGGAAGTTCAACATTCTACAAGTCCCAACTCTGATCCTACCCGTCATAGTAATGTTAAAGCCTGGGCTGTAATAGCAGCTGGCAGACCATGTGGTGGCCCATGATTAGGCCAACTAGGAGATGTGCAGTGACCTAAAAGCCCTTGCTGCTCTCTGGTTGTAGCATAGTGGTGCAGTAGGTTTAGAAAAGCCCATGGTACAGTAAGGGCATAGCCTGGTTTAGCGTAGCGTGAAAGAGTTGAAAATGAAAATGTATGCACTCACTAACTGTAAGTCGCTCTGGAAAAGAGCGTCTGCTAAATGACTAAAATGTAAAATGTAAGAGATCTAAGGACAGCTCAATCAGATCAGCAGTGGCTGTTCGATAAACAGAGGGAATGTGGAGGGGTAACTTTGTGTTTGGGGAGGAGGTGAGGGAGAGATTGGGATAGAGGGTGTCGTTGCTGTCACGTTAGCTCTGTGTGATGCAGCTCTCCAGGTCCCCCAAGCAGCTGCGGTCTGTTTGGGATGGGGGGGGGACAGGGGGCAAGCATACACCCCCCCCTTACCGGTTGTGTACTATAATCAGATCACCATCCGCAGTGTAAACACAAACATGCTCATACACAGATGAACACAAGCACACACTCACACACAAACATATATATTTGACGAGGTTTGGCTCCAGCACCATGTGAATGTCTTAAAATAAGGCTGGATCAGGACTAACATTCCTAGAGGGCTGTCATGGCTGTATCCCGTCATTACCAGGGCCTATCATTACCATGACCTAAAGAGTAGAGTAGCGCAGCACAGCGGGAAGCACATCACCACTCCATACGCATGCACATCATCACCCACAGTACTGTAATGCAGCTGGAGTGTTCAACAGCTCTGACTGCCTTCTCTTCTATCCACTAATGTGTTTTCATGAATCCCTAGTAGATTACAGGAATCCATTTCAACAGCCTACACAGATTGCAGAACATTTAGAGCGTGCTATCTGAACTAGTAATTGTTTATTATCATTATAACAGTGTTACAGACCCAGTCAGCTCTTTGCTTACGTGCGTTTTAATTGACCTATTCTGTTTAACACTAATCCCATCTATCCTCTGTCTTATCCTGAAATCCTGCATCTAAATCCAACTGCATGCACACAGGGCACCACAGGGAATACTGATCTCAAACATGCACGCACGCATACATACACACAAGTCCCTGAGGTTACTAACCTTTCCTTGAAGTCTATGAAGATCTTCCCCAGACCGTTGCCTCCGCTCACCATGTTGAGGTCGATGGCCCTCAGCAGAGCAAAGTGGACCTTAATCACATCCTGTATGGGGTACAGCACAACCATAGTCATCATGGGTCACACCAGCACAACAGCTCCATCAGCTCCATACTGACACTAGGATTACACTCAACAGTACTCACCTCGAGATTTACAAAGATGGACTCCATGTCTTGTGGACTGAGAACTTGCTTCAAAGGGATCATATAATTCTGTAGAATACCAAAACAGTACAATTGAGAAGTTAAAAGAACTTGTATGGCAATATACAGTAGGCCTAAAGTACAAACATAATTGACTGAACCTGTTGACATTGTAAACAAATCGGTAGTAGTGTTAAGTTGTATATTAAACAGCAGTTCAATCCAATAGCATTCGCTGGGGGCGCCAGGAAAATCGATCATAAAACAGGCTTCACTATAATGTGTTGCTGCTAGGTGTTAGTAGCTTAATCATTATCTTACATACACGTGTACCCATTTGTTTGAAGTACCCATGACGTGCTGTGAGTACGAACCACTGATTATGTTCACTGGCACAAACCTTCCCTGTTGTTTTAATAACGTTATTGTATGCTTGTCACATTACATCATCTTAATGATAACAAATAGAGCCATTAAAATGTAATGAAGATATGATGGCTTTATTAACCCCAACTCAATCAAGCCCAAACGACTCCTCTGATTATAAGAAGGTGATTCTGGTTTAATTGCATGTTTGTCTAGCTCAGCAAACACAAACACACCCTTAATGTAATGGAACCAGTGGAGTGGATCATGTCTAACTGTCCATCAAATTGAGAATAATCTCTTTCTCATCATGGAGAAGCTGCTGTTTTACCGCTGACATCATTTAAAACCCTGGGAGAACTGTGTGTGTCTGTGTGTGTACACATAGAGCCCTGGAGATCAGTCTCTTCCCATGGGACTATGCCAATAATGAGCCTATCGATCTGCTCCATAGACATTTGTCCTCTCCAATGAACCTGCCAATAGCTGACATTTCCACACCGCTCCCTTCCTGAGGCCTGACACAGGAGATGTGACAAAACACACCTGCTCTAGCAGCGAGCTACACCCAACACTGCAAGCCAGCCAGCCACCGCACACACACACACATATGCAGATATGTATGTACATAAACACACACACACACACGTTTCCCTAGCTCTGTCCCTCACCCACCTTCTCAATGTCCTCCAGCGTCTTGTAGTACTTGGCCTCGGTCTCCTGGATCTCCACTAAGCAGCAGTTTCTCTTGTCGTCTTCTGTCATGCCCATTTTCTGTGGAGGTAATTAACGACAGGAAAAGTGATGCTGGGCTGTCATTATGTCATTACACGTCCCTGACAAGGTAGTTAATGTGTCTGATTGTCTAATGATGGGTCTCAAACGTGTAGGGCTGCTATTTAGGCATGTAATATAATTATTACCAATCATATGGCTTGATGTATGCTAGAAAATTGTACTGTATAAATACTGTACAAACTGTATATGATATAATGTACAATATTCATCATTATCCAAATAGATATCAACATCTGCGGAATTCATTAGGTAACAAGGACACACAAAGGACACAATGTATTTTCCCTTTGAGTTACATTCATCAATGTACAGTAACCAATGCTTATAGGGAGGTGTGACTGTCAACATTACCAGACAGGGGGATTCCAGAACAGAACCCAGCTACACCCAGAAGCCCTGCAGCACTGCATCCAAACCACTCAATTTGATGAGCACTTTTAATGAAATGAGCCCAATTCTCACTCATCCCTCCAACATGATCCAATAGAATATGATACTTCTGATTAACTGTAATTGCTGGGACCCGGTCGTGTAACGCAAGCCGATTGGCCGTGTTGTGGGAAGTGGTGACATAAACGCTGGAACTGGGGGATTTGTATGAGTTCAGTGCTGGCAGGTTTGCTCACAGGCAAGTGCTAATGAACATCTGTGTCTGCAGCTCTGTATCTTTGGGAACATCTGGGGCCAGGCACAGTGCAGAGCAGAGCGGGGCCAGGGAGTGTGGACCAGCCAAGGCAAACACCCTGCCCACGGCATCCAGATTCATTTAGCAGCGCAAACAGGCCCCCCATTAGGGAGGGGGAGAGGATGAGGACAGGGAAAACAAACAGAGGGAGGCCAGCATCTCATGGGGCCTACGGCTGGGGGGGAGGTAGGGGCGCTGAGGAGGGGAAGGCTGGCTAGCCCAGCAGCATCGGTTCAGTGAATCACAATGCAATGCAAAAGTGAGAGACCGGTGAAAAAAATAACATCTGCGACTGTAACAGACGGATAAAACGACCCTGCCAAAATCTCTCACGTCATCTCCATCACAATTGTTTGGGCAGCTGCAACTGTCAGCAGTCTTGGTTGTTGTGTTGAGAGGAGTATCATTCTATTGTGTCATCTGGAACAGAACTGAATGTTTATAAACAGTTCTGATAATACAACAGGGGGGTAATCAAGTCAAACCACAGTCAATTAGAGACTCAGTGGCCCAGATCCAGCTGGGTATTAGAAAACAATCACCCAATCAGGCATGCTGGAGAGCACAGCTACAGAGCTGACATAGGAACTGATGAAGGCTGTATTGGGGTTTGATCTGGCTTCTTTTGATGACGTCATATAGTGTCACTGTCATGGTGTTGATGGTGATATGGTGATGTCATGGTGAGTCACACACACAGGGGCAGATGGGGTATTCTCTTGACCTGTGCTGTGTGCCATTGATCTAATGGTGTGGTCATCTGAGGGGAAGGGTGTTGTGGGGACATGTCAGACTCAGACAGACTGATGGACAGAGCTGGATGACAGATCGGTGAGTCAGGGCACTTACCTGCATGTATCTGATCTGCAGCGTAAGGAAGGGAAAAACATAAGAGATGAGCAGAGCAGAATAGAACACACACCGACAGATAGAGAGCATCAGAGAGGACACAGACACCCACGTACACAGATAGAGAGACAAGCAGACAATTACACAAACACACACACACACACACACACACAGCTCTTACCATGGGTTGTCGTACTTCCACCTTGATGATGTCCTCGTAGATGTCATCTCCATCGTCCTCACAGGGAACACAGTCGTAGATGTCATCCTCCCCCACATCATGCTCACTGGGGAACACACACACACACAGTCAGTTATCAAATTGCAAATTCCTCTGAAAGGGTGATTACGACACTTAAGACTGAAGGTTAACCACAACATTGAGATCAGATTAGGCACTTGACACTTCGCTGAGTGCTAAACTAACTGTGGGTTCCCATTAGCCATCATCAGCAGGGCTGAGGAGTCAGGAAGTCAGCCACAGTGGTGATCTATCTCATTTCCATCCCACTTCACTCTTCACAACCACTCCACAAACATGTCTCTCTAATGTACGACGCCCATTACTACCAGAAGTTGAGGGTCAGCCCAGTAGATAACAATGTAGTGAGATCCCATTAAGGGTTGCAGCAGTACAGAGTATGTCACACAACCAAAAGACAGGAGTTGAAAAGCATTTCTGTGTATTCACTATGGGTGGAGTTGTGCGCATGTGTATGTTTATGTGCATGTGTATGTGCGTGCTTATGTAAGTGTGACACAGAAGGAACCCAGTGCCCTCTCTGACAGCTTCAGTGTACATCCAAGATTGGAGGCAAGATCAATTCAGCACCAGGAGCCTTGGATCCATGTGTGCCTCCTCACCCCAGTGACAGCCTCAGTGGCATCCATCAGCTCACACCCAGCCATCATCCTCTAGGTCACACACGGCTCCGTCTCATCCTGGACCGTCTTAAACCAGCCTGACAACTATAAAATATGTCTTTCCCTATCCGTGACTAAGCCACCCGTTACATACTGTTGTGGTTCTATGGTTTCATGTTCGTGACGGATTCCACGGTCGTGACGGTTTCCACCAGCACAGGCAGACGGCTCACCTTAGACCACCACAGAGAGCTCACTCTGCCCCCGCCCCCTCTCTCGCTCTCTCTCCTTCTCTCTTTCTGCTCTAGCCACATCTAAAGCCTCTGTCGAACATCAAAACACCATTCTATGCTAATTCTCGCTACAAGAAAACATGGAAATCCTGAAAGGCTCCAAGTTGTTTGTTCCCTTCAGCCATTTTCTGAGGACAAAGGAAAACACAAAGCAAAGTGAATTGAACGCCTGCTCCAGGCATTGTAAGAATGTGGCTAATTTGACAGCGTAACAGAGGGAATAAAAGGCAGTGGTCTAATGAACATATTTTTCTACTGAAACGCATTAGTTCCACAACAATTCTGGAGTTTTCAACCTACTATACTGTAAAATAATAACACCCAGTCTTGTTTCTCTGAGACCTGGAGGCCATGGGAAACTGGGGAAACGGTTTATTTTGGTTTTCTTTTGGCACCACACTGACTGAATGACCTTTAATTAGTAGAGATGCCAGCAGTGCACAGGCTCTGACTGTGGTGGACGTGTGTGTGTGTGTGTGTGTGTGTGTGTGTTTTTGTTTTGTTTATTAGGATCCCCATTAGCTACTGCACATACAGCAGCTATTCTTCCAGGGGTCCACATAAAATATACAAATACACAAAGTACAGAACAGTTATAGACAAGGACATTAAATTAAAATACATTAAAAAATATATATAAGTGTTATACACTGAGTGTAAAAAAACATTAAGAACACCTGCTCTTTCCATGACAAAGAATGACTAGGTGAATCCAGGTGAAAGGTATGATCCCTTATTGATGTCACTTGTTAAATCCACTTAAATTAGTGTAGATGAAGGGGAGGAGACAGGTTAAAGAAGGACTTTTAAGCATTGAGACAAATGAGACATGGATTGTGTATGTGTACCATTCAGAGGGTGAATGGGCAATCCAAAAGATTTAAGTGCTTTTGAACGGTGTATGGTAGTAGGTGCCAGGCGCACCGGTTTGTGTCAAGATCTGCAACGCTGCTGGGGTTTTCACGCTCAACAGTTTCCCGTGTGTATCAAGAACAGCCCACCACCCAAAGAACATCGAGCCAACTTGACAAAACTGTGGGAAACATTGGAGTTAGCATGGGCCAGCATCCCTGTGGAACGCTTTCGACACCTCGTAGAGTCCATGCCCCGACGAATTGAGGCTGTTCTGAAGCAAAAGGGGAGTGTTCTTTATGTTTTGTACGCTCAATGTATTCTGGAAAGATACCAACAAACAAAAAAAACACTATTTACACACTATTTATATATACATATTAATATTCTTTATTCTTACATTACATTTAAATACATTTAAATTAGATCTTTAGAAAGAGGAGATGCGATGTGATATTTGTTTTTTTTAACTAAACTTGGTTTTGCCTAAGTAACCTCTGGTGGCAGAGCATTCCACGACGACATGGTTCTATACATAACTGAGCACCGCATTAAATCTATTTTTGGTTTGGTGAAGAAACAGTGAAGAAACCCATAGTGGCGTGTCGGGTGGGGAATGTATGTCTGTTGCAAATAGACTATACAAGTGGTTAGGCATTTTCAACACACAAATGTTTAAAAAGACTGGAAGACAAGTAGTCAATTCCTCCTCAACCATGAAAGACTACCATGCATGTTGTTGATGTTCGTTCTATGTGTGCAGTTAAGGGCAAGGCGTGCTGCTTTGTTTTGAGCCAGCTGCAACTTTGCTAGGTCTGTCTTTGCTGCACTGGACCATATATTACCGGACAATAATCAAGATCAGAGCCTGAACAACTAGTACAGTTGATCTTTGTGTCAAAAATGCAGGACAGCTTTTTATAACAGACATACCCTTCCCCATCTTCACAACAACTTTATCAATATGACTTGACCATGATAACTGACCATCCAATGTTACTCATTGGAGTTTGACTTCTTCAACTTGTTCAATGGTCACACCCTTTATGCACAACTCCAGTTGAGGTTTACAGTGAGGGAAAAAAGTATTTGATCCCCTGCTGATTTTGTATGTTTGCCCACTGACAAAGAAATGATCAGTCTATAATTGTAATGGTAGGTTTATTTGAACAGTGAGAGACAGAATAACAACCAAAAAATCCAGAAAGACGCATGTCAAAAATGTTATAAATTGATTTGCATTTTAATGAGGGAAATAAGTATTTGACCCCCTCTCAATCAGAAAGATTTCTGGCTCCCAGGTGTCTTTTATACAGGTAACAAAGCTGAGATTAGGAGCACACTCTTAAAGGGAGTGCTCCTAATCTCAGCGTGTTACCTGTATAAAAGACACCTGTCCACAGAAGCAATCAATCAATCAGATTCCAAACTCTCTACCATGGCCAAGACCAAAGAGCTCTCCAAGGATGTCAGGGACAAGATTGTAGACCTACACAAGGCTGGAATGGGCTACAAGACCATCGCCAAGCAGCTTGGTGAGAAGGTGACAACAGTTGGTGCGATTATTCGCAAATGGAAGAAACACAAAATAACTGTCAATCTTCCTCTGCCTGGGGCTCCATGCAAGATCTCACCTCGTGGAGTTGCAATGATCATGAGAACGGTGAGGAATCAGCCCAGAACTACACGGGAGGATCTTGTCAATGATCTCAAGGCAGCTGGGACCATAGTCACCAAGAAAACATTTGGTAACACACTACACCGTGAAGGACTGAAATCCTGCAGCGACCGCAAGTTCCCCCTGCTCAAGAAAGCACAGATACATGCCCATCTGAAGTTTGCCAATGAACATCTGAATGATTCAGAGGAGAACTGGGTAAAAGTGTTGTGGTCAGATGAGACCAAAATGGAGCTCTTAGGCATCAACTCAACTCGCCGTGTTTGGAGGAGGAGGAATGCTGCCTATGACCCCAAGAACACCATCCCCACTGTCAAACATGGAGGTGGAAACATTATGCTTTGGGGGTGTTTTTCTGCTAAGGGGACAGGACAACTTCACCGCATCAAAGGGACGATGGACGGGGCCATGTACCATCAAATCTTGGGTGAGAACCTCCTTCCCTCAGCCAGGGCATTGAAAATGGGTCGTGGATGGGTATTCCAGCATGACAATGACGCAAAACACATGGCCAAGGCAACAAAGGAGTGGCTCAAGAAGTAGCACATTAAGGTCCTGGAGTGGCCTAGCCAGTCTCCAGACCTTAATCCCATAGAAAATCTGTGGAGGGAGCTGAAGGTTCGAGTTGCCAAACGTCAGCCTCGAAACCTTAATGATTTGGAGAAGATCTGCAAAGAGGAGTGGGACAAAATCCCTCCTGAGATGTGTGCAAACCTGGTGGCCAACTACAAGAAACATCTGACCTCTGTGATTGCCAACAAGGGTTTTGCCACCAAGTACTAAGTCATGTTTTGCAGAGGGGTCAAATACTTATTTCCCTCATTAAAATGCAAATCAATTTCTAAAATTTTTGACATGCGTTTTTCTGGATTTTTTTGTTGTTATTCTGTCTCTCACTGTTCAAATAAACCTACCATTAAAATTATAGACTGATCATTTCTTTGTCAGTGGGCAAACGTACAAAATCAGCAGGGGATCAAATACTTTTTTCCCCTCACTGTAGGTCTAAGAGAAAGCTTTGAACCAAATACAATGCTTTTGGCTTTACATGCATTTAAGACCTGTTTATTGTTAATGATCCATACTGAAATTGACTGTAACTCCTTGCTAAGAGTCTCAGTGTGCTCACTGGCTGTAGGTGCTGATTTGTAGAGTGTGCAATCATCAGCATACATAATCATTTAAGCTTATTGTAAGACAAGTGGCAAATCATTTGTAAAAAATAGAAAACACTAACGGCCCAAAGCAACTGCCCTGAGGGATACCGCACTGTACATATCTGATGTTAGAGAAGCTTCCATTGAATAATACTCTGAGTTCTATTTGATAAGTAACTCTCCAACTCATGTGATGGCAGGTGATGTAAAGCCATAACAAGATAGTTTTTTCAATAACAAATTATGATCAATAACATCAAAGGCTGCACTGAAATCTAACAATAAAGCTCCAACTATCATCTTATTATCCATTTATTTTAGCCACGAGTCAATGCAGTACAAGTTGAGTGCCCTTCCCTATATGCATGCTGAAAGTCAGTAGTTAACTTGTTCTTTTAAAAATAGAATTGTATTTGATCAAACACAATTTTCTCCAAAAATTTACTAAAAAGTGGCAGCAAACTGATTGGTCGGCTGTTAGAGCCAGCAAAGGAAGCTTTACTATTTTTAGGTAGTGGAATTACTTTAGCTTCCTTCAACGCCTGTCGACACACACACTCCTTTAGGTGTTGGTTAAAGACATGGCAAATAGGGATGGCAATACAGCCTGCTACCATTCTAAATAGTTTTCCATCTAGGTTGTCTATACCTGGTGGCTTATCATTATTGATGGATAACAATCGTTTTTCCACCTCTTCCACACAAACTTGACCAAATTCAAAACAGCAATCCTTCTCTTTCATTATTAGATCTTCAATACACAAATATGATGGTTCACTGTTCAATGTTGTCATTTCACTTCTCAGTTTGTCCACTTTACCACTGAAATGGTTATATCAAAAGGTTTTGTTATAAATGACTCATCAGCCTCCCGAGTGACACAGCGGTCTAAGGCACTGCATTGCAGTGCTAGAGGCGTCACTACAGATCCGGTTCGATCCCGGGCTGTGTCGCAGCCGGCCGAGACCGGGAGACCCATGAGGCGGCGCACAATTGGCCCAGCGTCGTCCGGGTTAGGGGAGGGTTTGGCCGGCTGGGATGTCCTTGTCCCAACGCGCTCTAGCGACTCCTTGTGGCGAGCCGGGCGCATGCATGCTGACTTCGGTTGTTAGCTGTACGGTGTTTCCTCCAACACATTGGTGTGGCTGGCTTCTGGGTAAAAAGCGAGCAGTGTCAAGAAGCAGTGCGGCTTGGCGGGGTTGTGTTTCAGAGGACGCATGGCTCTCGACCTTCGCCTCTCCCGAGTCCGTACGGGAGTTGCAGCGATGGGACAAGACTGTAACTACCAACTGGGGAGAAAAAGGGGTAAAGAAAATACTAAAATAAATGACCCATCAACTTCAATGAACAATGGCGATTCATTGGGTTTTCTGCCCATAATATCATTTAAGGTGCTCTAAAGTCTTTTACCATAGTTTTTTATGTCATTTATCTTGTTTTGGTAATATAATGTATTCTTGTTTTTGTTAAGTTTAGCCACAACATTTCTCAATTTACAGTATGTCAACCAATCAGCTGAGCAGCCTGACTTGTTTGCCACCTTTTTTTGCATCATTTCTTTGAACCATACAATTGATCAATTCATCATTGATTCCAGGGGGCTCTAACAGTTCGTTTCTTAACAAGTGCATGTTTGTCAACAACTGGCACGAAAAAATTCTACAAATACTGCATCTGGATTCTCCTCCTTATACACATCAGACCAACATACATTTTTTACATCTTCAACAAAAGAGTCCTAAGAAAACATTTTGTATGATCTCTTATAAATAACTTTAGGCCCTGCCTTTGGTACTTTGGCTTTCCTTGTTATTGCCACAATGTTATGGTCACTACAGCCAATGTGAACTGACATTGCTTTGGAGCAAAGCTTTGCATCATTAGTGAAGATATGACCAATACAAGTGGATGTCACAGATCCAACACTATTGGTATACACTCTAATTGGTTGAGTGATAACCTGGGTCATGCTACAGGCATTCGTCACAGTAAGAAGCTTCTTCTTGAGAGGACAACTAGATGATAACCAGTCAACGTTCAGGACACCAAGAAAATACATGTCTCTGTTAGCATCAGAGACCTTATCTAACATCACACACATATTCTCCAGATACTGACAGTTTGCACTTGGTGTCCTATTGCAGCTGCCTAAAAGAAGATGCTTCAGATGAGGCAGGTGAACCTGTGACCACAGCACTTCTACTTCATTTGTCAGGAGATCCTCTCTGAGCTTTAAAGGAATATGGCTCTGAATATATAGAGCAACACCTCCACCATAGACATTCCTGTCTTTTGTATTGATGTTATATCCTTGTATTCCTACTGTATCATCAAAGGTATCATCAAAAGTGCTGTCTAAGTGAGTCTCAGAAATGGCTAATATATTAATATTATCTAAGATTAGCAAATTACTAATCTCATGAACTTTGTTTCTGGGTTGTTTATCTAAAACTGAAGTCATAATGATAATAGATTCTATTTCTAATAATTATATTTCTGATAATAGCAATGATTTTGGGGGGATATTTGATCAGATTATGTTCAGCAGATGCCTTATCTGGTTAAGCTCAGCTGCAGCAGGGTGCTCTATTCTTCGTGCCACTTCAGCATAGCTGTCTTGCTGGAAAGTTGGTCTCAATGGTGCAGGGGGGTGCTGTCCTGTCGGCATGGGGGGTAGTGGCGTGGGGGGATGCTGTCCTGTCAGCATGGGAGGTAATGGGGTGGGGGGGTGCTGTCCTGTCAGCATGGGAGGTAATGGGGTTTGGTATTGAAATAGGGCCAATGGAATGGGGGGTGGGTGGCCTCTCTGGGAGGAGTTCTGGTCTCTCTGGGTGGAGAGCTGGGCTCTCTTGGTGGAGTACTGGTCTCTCTGGGTGAGGTGATGGTCTCTCTAGGCGGAGTGCTGGACTCTTCGGGTGGAGTGCTGGCTTCTCAGTGTGGAGTGCTGGCTTCTCCGGGTGGAGTGCTGGCTTCTCCGGGTGGAGTGCTGGACTCTCCAGGTGGAGTGATGGCTTCTCAGTGTGGAGTGCTGGCTTCTACGGGTGGTGCTTGCTTCTCCGAGTGGAGTGCTGGACTCTCTGAGTGGAGTGCTGGCTTCTCCTGGTGGAGTGCTGGCTTCTCCGGGTGGAGTGCTGGCTTCTCCGGGTGGAGTGCCGGCTTCTCCAGGTGGAGTGCTGGCTTCTCCGGGTGGAGTGCTGGCTTCTCCGGGTGGAGTGCTGGACTCTCTGAGGCTGTGGTGTTCTTATTTGATGGATTCCCATAGGCTCGATGTTCCTGGTCTTTCTTCCCATATTGGCTCTGTACTTTAGCACCCTTGTAAAGACTTTTACAACCTGTTTAGGTGGACGTGGTCTTGCATGTGGTGAGGGTGAATATCTTTGTGGTGTGACAAAAATACGTTAAGTCTTAGTGCACATTTTCTTGAGAGCTCTGCATTGTTTTCTAAAATAATATTGAAAGGCACATTGCAGCACGGGAGAAGAGATTAAATTATAATTCTTGCAGGTGGGTATCTCTGTGGCCACAATGGCTACTTCTGCCATAGCTGGGGCCACACGTCCTCTCATGTTCTTTAGGTCATTAGTTCCAGTGTGTGTTATTATTGTCTTCGCTCCTATTAAAGCGTCCTTTGAAATTATTTTGAGGGCACTCTGGGTCGTGGGGCACCATATTTTCCGGCTCCAAGCCAGCTAGTAGTTCTCTTTCCCATAAATGTTTTCCGTTGGAGTCAAAGAGAATCACTCCAATCCCAGGTTGTTCTTGGAGCTGAGCTGAGGTGGGAGTGTTGGTTGAGCTATCAGAGGTGCTAGGGAGGTTGTTATTTGTTGGAGAGGGATCTGAGGGAGGAGGGTTGGTGTTGGTTGGAGTGAGATCTTCTGGAGGAGACAAGTTGGCGTTGGGTGGAGAGGGATCTCCTGGAGAGCTGGTTGGTGTGAGTGGGTGGAGCACGGTAGGAGGTGGGCTGGGGTTAGTGACCCTGGGTAGCTGCTCCTTCAGGGCCTGTATGGTGTCTTCTGTTCTTCAGGGCCTGTATGGTGTCTTCTGTTCTTCAGGGCCTGTATGGTGTCTTCTGTTCTTCAGGGCCTGTATGGTGTCTTCTGTTCTTCAGGGCCTGTATGGTGTCTTCTGTTCTTCAGGGCCTGTATGGTGTCTTCTGTTCTTCAGGGTCTGTATGGTGTCTTCTGGTCTTCAGGGCCTGTATGGTGTCTTCTGTTCTTCAGGGCCTGTATGGTGTCTTCTGTTCTTCAGGGCCTGTATGGTGTCTTCTGTTCTTCAGGGTCTGTATGGTGTCTTCTGTTCTTCAGGGCCTGTATGGTGTATTCTGTTCTTCAGGGCCTGTATGGTGTATTCTGTTCTTCAGGGTCTGTATGGTGTCTTCTGTTCTTCAGCTCCTCTTTTGCTTCTCATTGTCACCGTCTTCATTTCAGTGGGTTCTTCTCTCTTTCTCTCTGTGTGTGTGTGTGTGTGTGTGTGTGTGTGTGTGTGTGTGTGTGTGTGTGTGTGTGAGAGCTGTGGAAAGGCTCTCTTTCCTAGGGGTCCTCTATGCATTCCCTGAAACTCCCACTTACATCACTAAAGGTCCACTCCCGCTTACAGTTAAGTGACAACCATTGCTCCTAGAAAAGTAGGCTCTGTGCTATGCAATAATTGTTTCTTTCTGCTAATATTCATTCTTGTGACACGTACAGGTGATTCAGGTGTTTCCATATTACCATACCACCACAGTAGAGTATAACTGTCTTTTAAACATTCCCAAAGTCTAGTTACTGTATCTTGTCAGGATTGTGAGAGTTAATATTGCTATCAACCACTTCTATTTCAAGATGAGTGCGAATTGCTTCATTGTTGCACTGAAAAGGTTAATAGCAAACAGAGACATCTTTTCCATTCACTGGAATTAATAGCATAGGACAAAAATGTAATCTAATTTGACGTATTGTGGGCTTGGTTACCTCTGACCTTCACTATTTCCCATCCTACTGTATATGTGACTGAAATATTATCTTGTGACCTTTGCGGATGGCGTGAATAGAGAAAACAGATGAAGAAGAAAGAGGGCAACAGCCTCCATCAAATATTCCCGATTGTCTTTCTCCTTGTGTGGGACCAGTTTGAAGTTTTAATTGAGGTGGCATGGTGTCACTCTAAGTGATGCGTTTCCTCTTCCTTGATTTACATTTTAGTTATTTAACAGACACTCTTATCCAGAGCGACTTACAGTTGTGAAAGCATACATTTTCATACTGGTTCCCCGTGGGCCGGCACACTACTGCAATGTCTGAGCTACCCATCCCAGAGTGCACTCTGTTCTGAAGGCACCCATGACCCCACAGAGACACATTTGTTCAAGGGATGGGGCAATATTTAGGAAGAAATCCCATTCTTGCCCAGAACCCTAGAGACAGGCTGAATGATTAGCTGAATGATGATGGTGATGATGATGGTTAGTGCTGTCAGGGCGTGTTGTAGGTGTAGTGTAGGAATCAAACGCAGGACGCAGACTGAATGTTCCAAAGGCTGTATTACTGGCCCAACACAGGCAACAGGACAACTAAGCCCGACAGCAAAACCCGCACGAAGGCGAAAGGTAAATGCGCACTAACAGGTGCGACAAAATGTAACGGTGCACACACAAGTGCAAAAATAAGCTCCAGCACAGTGGAGACAATACGCTCAACCGAGCAAAACACAACACTGACGGAAACAATCACACACAACACTAGACAAACACAACGAGAAACTTATAGGACACTAATTACGTCAAAACAGAAACAGGTGTGTAAACAAACAGACAAAAGCAAACGAACATGAAACATCTAGCGGTGGCAGCTAGAATTCCGGAGAGCGACGAACGCCGAAGCCTGCCCGAACAAGGGAGAGAGGCAGCCTCGGCCGAAACCGTGACAGTACCCCCCTTGACGCGCGGCTCCAGACGTGCGCCGACTCCGGCCTCGGGGACGACCAGGGGGACGCGGCGCAGGGCGCGTCGGATGCCTCCGATGGAACTCCGTCAGGAGCGACGGGTCCAACACGTCTCTCCCTCGGCACCCAGCACCGCTCCTCCGGACCGTACCCCTCCCACTCCACTAGATACTGGAGACCCCCCATCCGACGTCTCGAATCCAAGATGGATCTTACGGAGTACGCCGGTGCCCCCTCGATGTCCAACGGGGCGGAGGAGTCTCCAAGATCTCATCTTCTTGGAGTGGGCCCGCTACCACCGGCCTGAGAAGGGACACATGGAACGAGGGGTTAATACACTTATACTCCACAGGTAGCTGTAATCTATAACATACCTCGTTCAACCTTCTCAGGACTTTAAATGGCCCTACAAACCGCCAACCCAGTTTCCGACAGGGGCAGGGCGGAGGGGCAGGTTTCTGGTAGAGAGCCAGACTCGATCACCAGGTGCGTACACCGGTGCCTCACTGCGGTGGAGATCAGCGCTCGCCTTCTGACGTCGGAGGGCCCGCTGCAGGTGGACGTGTGCAGCGTTCCAAGTCTCCTCCGAGCGCCGCGCCCACTCATCCACCGCAGGAGCCTCGATCTGGCTCTGCTGCCAGGGTGCCAGAATCGGCTGGTAACCTAACACACATTGAAATGGAGTTAGGTTAGTGGAGGAATGGCGTAGGGAATTCTGGGCCATCTCGGCCCAGGGAACGTACCTTGACCACTCCTCCGGCCGGTCCTGGCAGTATGTTCTGAGAAACCTACCCACATCCTGGTTTACGCGTTCCACCTGCCCATTGCTCTCCGGGTGGTAACCCGAGGTGAGGCTCACCGAGACCCCCAACCGCTCCATAAACGCTCTCCAGACTCTGGAGGTGAATTGGGGACCCCGATCAGCCACAATGTCCTCGGGTACCCGTAGTGCCGGAACACATGGGTAAACAGTGCCTCGGCAGTTTGCAGGGCCGTAGGAAGACCCGGCATGGGGAGCAAACGACAGGCCTTAGAGAACCGGTCCACAACGACCAGGATGGTAGTATTCCCTTGGGAGAGGGGAAGGTCTGTTATAAAGTCCACTGATAGGTGGGACCATGGCCGTTGTGGAACGGGCAGGGGTAGCAACTTACCCCTAGGTAGATGTCTAGGCGCCTTACACTGGGCGCACACCGAGCAGGAGGAAACATAAACCCTCACATCCCTTGCCAACGTGGGCCACCAGTACTTGGCACTAAGACAGTGCACTGTCCGGCCGATACCCGGATGTCCAGAGGAGGGTGACGTGTGAGCCCAATAGATCAATCGATCCCGAACCTCGAGCGGAACGTACTTCCGACCCTCCGGGCACTGTGGTGGACTAGGGTCGGTGCGTAACGCCCGCTCGAGTTCAGCATCGACCTCCCACACTACCGGTGCCACCAGACACGACTCAGGCAGTATGGGAGTGGGCTCCACGGACCTCTCCTCCGCGTCATACCGCCGAGACAGCGCATCTGCCTTGCCATTCTGTGACCCAGGGATGTACGTGATCTTAAAAGTAAACCTGGTCAAGAACATACTCCATCTTGCCTGGCGAGGGTTCAGCCTCCTCGCCGCCCGGATGTACTCCAGGTTACGGTGGTCCGTCAAAATGAGGAAAGGGTGTTGAGCCCCCTCAAGCCAGTGCCTCCACACCTTTAGAGCCTGTACCACGGCTAACAGCTCCCTGTCCCCTACGTCATAGTTCCGCTCCGCCGGACTGAGCTTCTTAGAATAAAAAGCACAGGGGCGGAGTTTAGGTGGCGCGCCAGACCGTTGTGAAAGCACGGCTCCTAAACCGGCCTCCGACGCGTCCACCTCTACTTGGAACGGCAAAGAGGGATCCGGATGCGCCAGCACCGGGGCCGAGGTAAACAGGTCCTTCAGCCTCCCAAACGCCCTGTCCGCCTCGGCCGACCACTGCAGACGCACCGACCCCCTTCAACAGAGACGTGATGGGAGCTGCCACCTGTCCAAAACCCCCGGATAAACCTCCTGTAGTAATTTGCAAACCCCAAAAACTGCTGCACCTCCTTCACAGTGGTTGGTGTTTGCCAATTACGCACGGCCGACACCCGGTCTACCTCCATCTTCACCCCTGACGCAGACAACTGATAACCCAAAAAGGAGACCGACTCCTGGAAAAACAGACACTTCTCTGCCTTCACATACAGGTCGTGCTCCACCAGCCTCCGCAACACCCTGCACACCAGGGCCACATGCTCGACACGGGTAGGTGAGTACACGAGAATGTCATCAATGTACACCACCACCCCCTGCCCCTGCATGTCCCTGAAGATCTCATCCACAAATGATTGGAAAACTGATGGAGCGTTCATCAACCCGTATGGCATGACCAGATACTCGTAATGGCCCGAGGTGGTACTAAAGGCTGTTTTCCATTCATCACCCTCCCTGATGCGCACCAAGTTGTACGCGCTCCTGAGATCTAATTTCGTGAAGAAACGCGCCCCATGCAACGACTCAGTCATGGTCGCAATCAGCGGGAGTGGATAACTATACTTCACCGTAATCTGATTGAGACCACGGTAATCGATGCACGGACGCAAACCACCATCCTTTTTCTTCACGAAAAAGAAACTTCGATGACGCTGGGGAAGTGGACGGCCGTATGTATCCTTGTCTCAGCGATTCGTCTATGTAAATCTCCATAGCTTTCTTCTCCTCCTGAGACAGAGGATACACATGGCTCCGTGGGAGCGCAGCTCCTGCCTGGAGGTTTATCGCACAATCCCCCTGCCTATGGGGTGGCAACCGCGTCGCCCTCGCCTTACTAAACGCAATAGCCAAATCCCCATACTCAGGTGGAACGTGCAATGCGGGCACCTGGTTTGGACTCTCCACCGAGGTAGCCCCTACGGAAACGCCCCAAACACCTACCCACACACTGAGCAGACCACTCCATCAGAGCCCTCTCCTGCCACGAAATCGCTGGGTTATGGGTACTCAACCAGGGCATGCCCAGCACCACCGGATACGCAGGAGAGTCAATCAGGAACAGCTGAATCATCTCCTGATGATCCCCCCTGCGCACACATCCTAAGTGGCGCCGTGACCTCCCTGATTAAGCCCGTACCCAACGGACGACTATCTAGGGCGTGAACGGGAAAAGGAACATCAACAGGAATGAGGGGAATCCCTAACGCTAAACAAAACTTTTTATCAATAAAATTCCCAGCTGCGCCTGAATCTACCAGCGCCTTATGCTGGGAATGAGGTGCTACCTGTGGAAAACGTACAGGCATACAAAAATGGGCAACAGTGAGCTCTGGGTGAGTGGGGCGCCTACTCACCTGGAGGGAATCCCCAGTGCGGGACCTGTCGTCATTTCCCCTAGGAGGCCATCCCCAGCACCTAGCCGCGGTGTGTCCTCCCCGACCACAGTTGGTGCAGTGGATGGACCCCCTAGCCTGCCGACTCCTCCTCTCTCTAGCGCCAGCACCCCCGAGCTCCATAGGACAAGGCTCGGAGACGCTGGAGGGTGGAATGGACGGACCCTCCGCAGGACGTCCGCGGGTAGCCAGCAAGGTATCCAGCCTGATGGACATATCAACCAGCTGGTCGAAAGTGAGGCTGGTGTCCCTACAAGCCAGCTCCCGACGGACGTCCTCTCGTAGGCTGCATCGGTATAGATCGATGAGGGCCCGATCATTCCACCCTGCATCTGCCGCTAGAGTACGGAATTCGAGCGCGAATTCCTGGGCACTTCTCCTCCCCTGCCGGAGGAAGACCAGACGAACTCGGTGTACGTAATCGTCGTGGCGTCGATCTTCCTCCACTCCGCGTTGGCCCACTCCAACGCTTTTCCGGCCAGGCAGGAGATCAGGGCGGACACGCTCTCATGCCCTGAAGGTGCCGGGTGCACTGTGGCCAGGTATAGCTCTACCTGGAGCAGGAATCCCTGACACCCAGCCGCGGTCCCGTCGTAGGCCCTCGGGAGAGATAGTCGGACTCCTCGAGGTTCCGGCGCTGGAATGGGCGGGCTGGCCGATGGTGCTGGCAGGGCGGGCGGCGGTGGAGGCGAACCCCAGCCTCGGAGTGTGGTAATCACCTCCTGCAGGGCGGTCCCCATCTGCAGGAGCTGCTCTTGCTGGTCCCGAACCTGGGCTTCCAGTCTCGTCTGGGCTGCTTCGGCTCCTGCTGATTCCATTGTTGCGGTGTGTGATTCTGTCAGGGCGTGTTGTAGGTGTAGTGTAGGAATCAAACGCAGGACGCAGACTGAATGTTCCAAAGGCTGTATTACTGGCCCAACACAGGCAACAGGACAACTAAGCCCGACAGCAAAACCCGCACGAAGGCGAAGGTAAATGCGCACTAACAGGTGCGACAAAATGTAACGGTGCACACACAAGTGCAAAAATAAGCTCCAGCACAGTGGAGACAATACGCTCAACCGAGCAAAACACAACACTGACGGAAACAATCACACACAACACTAGACAAACACAACGAGAAACTTATAGGACACTAATTACGTCAAAACAGAAACAGGTGTGTAAACAAACAGACAAAAGCAAACGAACATGAAACATCTAGCGGTGGCAGCTAGAATTCCGGAGACGACGAACGCCGAAGCCTGCCCGAACAAGGGAGAGAGGCAGCCTCGGCCGAAACCGTGACAAGTGCAGCAATCTGTGTGTGAACTGTTTGGGGAGTGAGGAGGAACAAGATGAACTAGCTCCTGAGGGGGGATCTGTGTGTATGGGGTTGGGGGAAAGAGGGGGCAGGAAGGAATGGTTGGAGTATGGGTGCAAAATAGCATGAGTAACATTTGATGGCATAGAATTAGAAAGTAGAATGGACATATTTGTGAAAGAGTTTAGATGGGTGTGAATGTATGTACGTGTGTGTGTGTGTGTGTGTGTGTGTGTGTGTGTGTGTGTGTGTGCTGTATGAGTGTGAACACGGGTACATGCATGAGTGGTGTGTACAAGAGATACGAGAGTGTGTGCTTCCCACTCCGCTCCTCTCCTCAGGACTCCTGTATTTTGGGCAAATTTTCTGTCTGATTTCACAGTGCAGGGCCAGAGGAGGTCCAGCGTGTTCGCACGCAACGCTTTGTGGCCTCTGCTCTACTGCTCTCCGCTCCATCCCAACCTGACATGGGCACTGTTAATCACTGGACGGGACTTTCATCAAGGGCTACATATGGACCTCTGGGTTACCGGTTTCTAGTAATAGAACTAACATGTTTTTAAAGCTGACAGTTATTCAATTTTTCAGCGTAAGATATCTGGGCTCTGGCACCTTCCCCCTCTCACTCTCTCAGTGCAATTCCCATGTTCCTGTGAGTGTGACGTTTTAATGCTGTGATCCTGTCTTGTGGAGTCAGGCCATAGACCTATGGTGCTGTGAAAAAGTATTTTCCCCCTTTCTAATTTTCTCTACTGAATGTTATCAGATTTTCAACGAAAACCTAATATTAGATAAAGGGAACCTGAGTGAACAAATAACACAATAATTATATACTTATTTCATTTATTTCAAAACAAAGCAATTGCTCCCTTACACTCAATAACTGGTTGTGCCACCTTCAGCTGCAATGACTCCAACCAAATGCTTCCTGTGGTTGTTGATCAGTCTCTCACGTAGCTGTGGAGGAATTTTGGCCCACTCTTCCATGCAGAACTGCTGTAACTCAGTGACATTTGTGGGTGTTCAAGCATGAACTGCTCGTTTCAAGTCCTGACAATAAGACTTGAGATTAGGTCCGGACTTTGACTAAGCCATTCCAAAACTTCAAATTTGTTGCTTTTTAGCCATTTTCATGTAGACTTGATTGTGTGTGTTGGATCATTGTCTTGCTGCATGACCCAGCTGCGCTTCAGCTTCAGCTTCAGCTCACAGACGGATTGCCGTGACATTCTCCAGTAGAATTCTCTGATACAGAGCAGAATTCATGGTTCCTTCTATTAAAGCAAGTCGTCCAGGTCCTGAGGCAGCAAAGCATCCCCAAAGCATCACTCTACCACCACCATGGTATGAGGTTCTTACTGTGGAATGCAGTGTTTGGTTTTCTGTGAGCTGAAGCACAGCTGGGTCATGCAGCAAGACAATGATCCAACACACACAATCAAGTCTATATGAAAATGGCTAAAAAGCAACAAATTTGAAGTTTTGGAATGGCTTAGTCAAAGTCTGGACCTAATCTCAATTCAGATGTTGTGGCAGGACTTGAAACGAGCATTTCATGCTTGAAAACCCACAAATGTCGCTGAGTTACAGCAGTTCTGCATGCAAGAGTGGGCCAAAATTCCTCCTCAGCGACATGAGAGACTGATCAACAACTACAGGAAGCATTTGGTTGCAGTCATTGCAGCTAAAGGTAGCACAGCTAGTTATTGAGTGTAAGGGGGCAATTACTTTTTCACACAGGTGAATTGGGTGTTGCATAACTTTGTTAATTAAATAAATAAAATAAGTATCATTTTTTTGGGTTATTTGTAAACTCAGGTTCCCTTTATCTAATAGTAGGTTTTGGTTGAAGATCTGATAACATTCAGTATCAAAAATAGAGAAAATCTGAAACATTTGACATTTTAGTCATTTAGCAGACGCTCTTATCCAGAGCGACTTACAGTTAGTGAGTGCATACATTATTTTTATTTGTTTTCATACTGGTCCCCCTTGGGAATCGAACCCACAACCCTGCCGTTGCAAACGCCATGCTCTACCAGCTGAGCTACATCCCTGCCGGCCATTCCCTCCCCTACCCTGGGTCTCCTGGTCGCGGCCGGCTACGACAGAGCCTGAATTCAAACCAGGATCTCTAGTGGCACAGCTAGCACTGCAATGCAGTGCCTTAGACCACTGCACCACTCGGGAGGGGTCAAATACTTTTTCACGGCACTGTACATATTACATCACATTTGGACATTGACCAGGGAGCTACAGCAAGCCTGTCTGCTCTGTGTTGGCTTGGCAACACTGACCATCACCTGGTTAAAGGGTCATCTCAGGCTCTTACTTATATTATCATCATTTCTAATGCCCTTGGATTATTTCCACTCTCACATGGACATTTCAAGATTACAGATTTTGAAATACTGTTGATCCAATGGGAGTAGTACAGTCACATTTTCACATTAGTGCACAGTTTTTGAGAGCTGCATCTCTGCTGAGTGAAAAGTCAACTATATGGGAAATTTCCACTCTCTTTCTCTCTCTGCAGACTGCAGGGTTTGCAGACCAAATCCAATGGAAGGTAATTCTGGTTTCCACCACCAGGCTGGGGATGCAATTACTGACAAATGTGTGTGTGCAACTGTAGAAAAGTGGATTACCCAGAGACATATGACTAGGGCCAGCACATTTGTAAGCTGATGGATAAATAAACAGATTTACTTGGGGTGGAAATATCTTGCTTCCCTTCCTTCTCTGATTTAAATCAGAAAGTTTTGGGGCAATGAGGCCCTTTCTTTCTCATGAAGTTAGAGAGGTTGCTGACATGGGCTTCCATTTTATGACTATATCAGATCTCAGAGACTGTCCAAATATTGAGCAAGTACGTATAGTAAATACACTGAACAAAAACATGTAAAGTGTTGGTCCCATGTTTCATGAGCTGAAATAAAATATCCCAGACATTTTCCATACGCACAAAAAACATTCTCTCAAATGTTGTGCACAAATTTGTTTACGTCCCTGTTAGTGAACATTTCTCCTTTGCCAAGATAATCCATCCACCTGACAGGTGTGCCATATCAAGAAGCTGATTAAACAGCTTGATCATTAAACAGGTGCACTTTGTGCTGGGG